>NW_026608138.1:0-85865 GCF_029499605.1 Hyla sarda | reverse complement strand
TGGTATTGCAAAGGCAAAGACAAATGCTTCCAGCCATCCATTGCACTAATGGATTGGTCATCAGCTGGCTGTCTATGTCCCGCATCAATATAGACCAAAGTACAGAGGGTTAGGCTATGCTATTGTGCACCTACCTGATGCATCAGAAGGTGCGAGGCCCTTGCTAAATTCTGTGCACAGACTTTGAGATCTATGCTTTAGACTGTATCTAAACCTGCTCCAACATGGACTGACATTCTGGCCTACTTTCAGCCGATGCGACTTGTCTGTCGCCTGAACAGTCGCTTTTTATGTATTCAGCACCTATGTATAATGTTGTAAAAATGCTCTAGAAGCTAAAGTCGCAGAAATGTCACACATATTTGGCCTGCAACTTTCTGTGCGACAAATTCAGACAGGAAAAATCAGTATAAATCCTTAGAAAATTATCCCCCAGTGTCTCCATCTGCTGGCGGTATTGAATAAGCATTGCTGCACTGATGGGGTATGCATTAGACGAAAAAAAAGAAGAAAAAGAAGAATAATACGCCCAGAAAAGAGGCGAAAAGGAGAAAAACGTAAAAAAACGTGAAAAAAAAGTAAGAGGAAGAGAAGGGAAAAAAAGGTGGAAATGGGTTTAAAAGTGATTTCGGCGGAGAAATATATATATATATATATATATATATATATATATATATATATATATGCGCACACACACACATAGATATAAACGTATTCTCCGTTGAGATATTGCAGCCGCTGCTGTGTCCCAGGCCCAGGAGCCTTAGCACTGTGCTGTGATGTCACTCAATACCACTGACATCACTAGGTGTAAACAACATCTCTCCTTTGCTGTGTATGTGACTATGGAGCTGTTTGGTGATGTCGTCTATTACGGCCTTCATAGAAGCAACAGGAGATTGTTGCATCCATCTTGAACCCTCAGAACTACAGTGCTATGATGTCACTCACTTCCACAGGCCTTGCAGAGTGTAAACAACAACAACCCAGCTTTGTTGTGTATGTAACCAAAGGGATTTGTGATGTCACCTAGAACCTTCACAGCAGCGACAGCTTTATGAGGAGCATCAGCACTGCTCTGCCTGAGCAGAACCATCACCGCCATAGGTTGTCAAATAACCCGGATTTAACCCACACAGGTAAGTCCAATGGGGTGCAGGCATGTCCTCTATGCTTACAGCTTCCCGTGGGTGTTGGTTTGATACCGTTTGGGGACAGCCAAGGAGGCATCTGCAGGCAACAAAGGTAGGTGTGTGCTTGTGTGTGTGTTTCCTATGCAGATCCTAAGCCCAGTGTCACATGCAAGTAGTAGGAGTAAGAAGGGTTCCTGGCAAATCCGGGTTATGGATTTGCATTTAAAAAGGCCCCGTGGGAGTGCAATGGGCCCCTGTCTTGCTGCTTAGCAATAATGGTATGGGTTTAGGTTCTGCTGTGTGTACTGGTGGTTGACTGCCCCCCAGCCCAGAGTGTGCATGGAAAATTGTCTGGCAGCCTCCCTGACAGCAAGCAGTGATAGTGCCCATGAAGGGGACCTTGTTGGGGCCCGCCCCTTTCACGGTTATCGCTTCTCGGCCTTTTGGCTAAGATCAAGTGTAGTATCTGTTCTTATCAGTTTAATATCTGATACGTCCCCTATCTGGGGGACCATATATTAAATGGATTTTTGAGAACGGGGGCCGATTTCGAAGCTTGCTTCCGTCGCCCTATGCATTGACCCGATATGGCAGTATCTTCGGGTACAGTGCACCACCCCTTACAGGGTTAAAAAGAAAGATTCCTACTTTCATTGCTACCTGCTTGCTGGCTAGCCAGCTAGCCAGCCCTGTGGGCCTTGCTGCTGCTGCAGCCAATAAACAAAAGGTGGTGCTGCTGCTGCTTCTGCTGCTTCTGCTTCTGCTTGTGTCTGGCCCCTGTTGGAGCGTCCAGGCACAGGACTTCTGCTGCTGCTGACTAAATGGCCTCCTTAATTGGATCATTTGAGTAGCCAGCACACCTGTGCAGGTAGGGCATGACATGATAGGCAGCTGCCTTGATAGCGGGTGGGTGCTGAATGTTCCTAATTGACAAAATAAGATTAATGCTTATGAAGAAATATAAAATCTCATCCCTTCCCCAATATCGCGCCACACCCCTACCCCTTAATTCCCTGGTTGAACGTGATGGACATATGTCTTTTTTCGACCGTACTAACTATGTAACTATGTAACATAACATGGGGGGGGGGGGTCTCCTGGCTGTTCACACAGGTGTGTCATTGCTGTACATTGACCATGCATTGCTTCTGTGGTATTGCAAAGGCAAAGACAAATGCTTCCAGCCATCCATTGCACTAATGGATTGGTCATCAGCTGGCTGTCTATGTCCCGCATCAATATAGACCAAAGTACAGAGGGTTAGGCTATGCTATTGTGCACCTACCTGATGCATCAGAAGGTGCGAGGCCCTTGCTAAATTCTGTGCACAGACTTTGAGATCTATGCTTTAGACTGTATCTAAACCTGCTCCAACATGGACTGACATTCTGGCCTACTTTCAGCCGATGCGACTTGTCTGTCGCTGAACAGTCGCTTTTTATGTATTCAGCACCTATGTATAATGTTGTAAAAATGCTCTAGAAGCTAAAGTCGCAGAAATGTCACACATATTTGGCCTGCAACTTTCTGTGCGACAAATTCAGACAGGAAAAATCAGTATAAATCCTTAGAAAATTATCCCCCAGTGTCTCCATCTGCTGGCGGTATTGAATAAGCATTGCTGCACTGATGGGGTATGCATTAGACGAAAAAAAAGAAGAAAAAGAAGAATAATACGCCCAGAAAAGAGGCGAAAAGGAGAAAAACGTAAAAAAACGTGAAAAAAAAGTAAGAGGAAGAGAAGGGAAAAAAAGGTGGAAATGGGTTTAAAAGTGATTTTGGCGGAGAAATATATATATATATATATATATATATATATATATATATATATATGCGCACACACACACATAGATATAAACGTATTCTCCGTTGAGATATTGCAGCCGCTGCTGTGTCCAGGCCCAGGAGCCTTAGCACTGTGCTGTGATGTCACTCAATACCACTGACATCACTAGGTGTAAACAACATCTCTCCTTTGCTGTGTATGTGACTATGGAGCTGTTTGGTGATGTCGTCTATTACGGCCTTCATAGAAGCAACAGGAGATTGTTGCATCCATCTTGAACCCTCAGAACTACAGTGCTATGATGTCACTCACTTCCACAGGCCTTGCAGAGTGTAAACAACAACAACCCAGCTTTGTTGTGTATGTAACCAAAGGGATTTGTGATGTCACCTAGAACCTTCACAGCAGCGACAGCTTTATGAGGAGCATCAGCACTGCTCTGCCTGAGCAGAACCATCACCGCCATAGGTTGTCAAATAACCCGGATTTAACCCACACAGGTAAGTCCAATGGGGTGCAGGCATGTCCTCTATGCTTACAGCTTCCCGTGGGTGTTGGTTTGATACCGTTTGGGGACAGCCAAGGAGGCATCTGCAGGCAACAAAGGTAGGTGTGTGCTTGTGTGTGTGTTTCCTATGCAGATCCTAAGCCCAGTGTCACATGCAAGTAGGAGGAGTAAGAAGGGTTCCTGGCAAATCCGGGTTATGGATTGCATTTAAAAAGGCCCCGTGGGAGTGCAATGGGCCCCTGTCTTGCTGCTTAGCAATAATGGTATGGGTTTAGGTTCTGCTGTGTGTACTGGTGGTTGACTGCCCCCCAGCCCAGAGTGTGCATGGAAAATTGTCTGGCAGCCTCCCTGACAGCAAGCAGTGATAGTGCCCATGAAGGGGACCTTGTTGGGCCCGCCCCTTTCACGGTTATCGCTTCTCGGCCTTTTGGCTAAGATCAAGTGTAGTATCTGTTCTTATCAGTTTAATATCTGATACGTCCCCTATCTGGGGACCATATATTAAATGGATTTTTGAGAACGGGGGCCGATTTCGAAGCTTGCTTCCGTCGCCCTATGCATTGACCCGATATGGCAGTATCTTCGGGTACAGTGCACCACCCCCTTACAGGGTTAAAAAGAAAGATTCCTACTTTCATTGCTACCTGCTTGCTGGCTAGCCAGCTAGCCAGCCCTGTGGGCCTTGCTGCTGCTGCAGCCAATAAACAAAAGGTGGTGCTGCTGCTGCTTCTGCTGCTTCTGCTTCTGCTTGTGTCTGGCCCCTGTTGGAGCGTCCAGGCACAGGACTTCTGCTGCTGCTGACTAAATGGCCTCCTTAATTGGATCATTTGAGTAGCCAGCACACCTGTGCAGGTAGGGCATGACATGATAGGCAGCTGCCTTGATAGCGGGTGGGTGCTGAATGTTCCTAATTGACAAAATAAGATTAATGCTTATGAAGAAATATAAAATCTCATCCCTTCCCCAATATCGCGCCACACCCCTACCCCTTAATTCCCTGGTTGAACGTGATGGACATATGTCTTTTTTCGACCGTACTAACTATGTAACTATGTAACATAACATGGGGGGGGGGGGGTCTCCTGGCTGTTCACACAGGTGTGTCATTGCTGTACATTGACCATGCATTGCTTCTGTGGTATTGCAAAGGCAAAGACAAATGCTTCCAGCCATCCATTGCACTAATGGATTGGTCATCAGCTGGCTGTCTATGTCCCGCATCAATATAGACCAAAGTACAGAGGGTTAGGCTATGCTATTGTGCACCTACCTGATGCATCAGAAGGTGCGAGGCCCTTGCTAAATTCTGTGCACAGACTTTGAGATCTATGCTTTAGACTGTATCTAAACCTGCTCCAACATGGACTGACATTCTGGCCTACTTTCAGCCGATGCGACTTGTCTGTCGCTGAACAGTCGCTTTTTATGTATTCAGCACCTATGTATAATGTTGTAAAAATGCTCTAGAAGCTAAAGTCGCAGAAATGTCACACATATTTGGCCTGCAACTTTCTGTGCGACAAATTCAGACAGGAAAAATCAGTATAAATCCTTAGAAAATTATCCCCCAGTGTCTCCATCTGCTGGCGGTATTGAATAAGCATTGCTGCACTGATGGGGTATGCATTAGACGAAAAAAAAGAAGAAAAAGAAGAATAATACGCCCAGAAAAGAGGCGAAAAGGAGAAAAACGTAAAAAAACGTGAAAAAAAAGTAAGAGGAAGAGAAGGGAAAAAAAGGTGGAAATGGGTTTAAAAGTGATTTCGGCGGAGAAATATATATATATATATATATATATATATATATATATATATATATATATATATATGCGCACACACACACATAGATATAAACGTATTCTCCGTTGAGATATTGCAGCCGCTGCTGTGTCCAGGCCCAGGAGCCTTAGCACTGTGCTGTGATGTCACTCAATACCACTGACATCACTAGGTGTAAACAACATCTCTCCTTTGCTGTGTATGTGACTATGGAGCTGTTTGGTGATGTCGTCTATTACGGCCTTCATAGAAGCAACAGGAGATTGTTGCATCCATCTTGAACCCTCAGAACTACAGTGCTATGATGTCACTCACTTCCACAGGCCTTGCAGAGTGTAAACAACAACAACCCAGCTTTGTTGTGTATGTAACCAAAGGGATTTGTGATGTCACCTAGAACCTTCACAGCAGCGACAGCTTTATGAGGAGCATCAGCACTGCTCTGCCTGAGCAGAACCATCACCGCCATAGGTTGTCAAATAACCCGGATTTAACCCACACAGGTAAGTCCAATGGGGTGCAGGCATGTCCTCTATGCTTACAGCTTCCCGTGGGTGTTGGTTTGATACCGTTTGGGGACAGCCAAGGAGGCATCTGCAGGCAACAAAGGTAGGTGTGTGCTTGTGTGTGTGTTTCCTATGCAGATCCTAAGCCCAGTGTCACATGCAAGTAGGAGGAGTAAGAAGGGTTCCTGGCAAATCCGGGTTATGGATTGCATTTAAAAAGGCCCCGTGGGAGTGCAATGGGCCCCTGTCTTGCTGCTTAGCAATAATGGTATGGGTTTAGGTTCTGCTGTGTGTACTGGTGGTTGACTGCCCCCCAGCCCAGAGTGTGCATGGAAAATTGTCTGGCAGCCTCCCTGACAGCAAGCAGTGATAGTGCCCATGAAGGGGACCTTGTTGGGCCCGCCCCTTTCACGGTTATCGCTTCTCGGCCTTTTGGCTAAGATCAAGTGTAGTATCTGTTCTTATCAGTTTAATATCTGATACGTCCCCTATCTGGGGACCATATATTAAATGGATTTTTGAGAACGGGGGCCGATTTCGAAGCTTGCTTCCGTCGCCCTATGCATTGACCCGATATGGCAGTATCTTCGGGTACAGTGCACCACCCCCTTACAGGGTTAAAAAGAAAGATTCCTACTTTCATTGCTACCTGCTTGCTGGCTAGCCAGCTAGCCAGCCCTGTGGGCCTTGCTGCTGCTGCAGCCAATAAACAAAAGGTGGTGCTGCTGCTGCTTCTGCTGCTTCTGCTTCTGCTTGTGTCTGGCCCCTGTTGGAGCGTCCAGGCACAGGACTTCTGCTGCTGCTGACTAAATGGCCTCCTTAATTGGATCATTTGAGTAGCCAGCACACCTGTGCAGGTAGGGCATGACATGATAGGCAGCTGCCTTGATAGCGGGTGGGTGCTGAATGTTCCTAATTGACAAAATAAGATTAATGCTTATGAAGAAATATAAAATCTCATCCCTTCCCCAATATCGCGCCACACCCCTACCCCTTAATTCCCTGGTTGAACGTGATGGACATATGTCTTTTTTCGACCGTACTAACTATGTAACTATGTAACATAACATGGGGGGGGGGGGGGGTCTCCTGGCTGTTCACACAGGTGTGTCATTGCTGTACATTGACCATGCATTGCTTCTGTGGTATTGCAAAGGCAAAGACAAATGCTTCCAGCCATCCATTGCACTAATGGATTGGTCATCAGCTGGCTGTCTATGTCCCGCATCAATATAGACCAAAGTACAGAGGGTTAGGCTATGCTATTGTGCACCTACCTGATGCATCAGAAGGTGCGAGGCCCTTGCTAAATTCTGTGCACAGACTTTGAGATCTATGCTTTAGACTGTATCTAAACCTGCTCCAACATGGACTGACATTCTGGCCTACTTTCAGCCGATGCGACTTGTCTGTCGCTGAACAGTCGCTTTTTATGTATTCAGCACCTATGTATAATGTTGTAAAAATGCTCTAGAAGCTAAAGTCGCAGAAATGTCACACATATTTGGCCTGCAACTTTCTGTGCGACAAATTCAGACAGGAAAAATCAGTATAAATCCTTAGAAAATTATCCCCCAGTGTCTCCATCTGCTGGCGGTATTGAATAAGCATTGCTGCACTGATGGGGTATGCATTAGACGAAAAAAAAGAAGAAAAAGAAGAATAATACGCCCAGAAAAGAGGCGAAAAGGAGAAAAACGTAAAAAAACGTGAAAAAAAAGTAAGAGGAAGAGAAGGGAAAAAAAGGTGGAAATGGGTTTAAAAGTGATTTCGGCGGAGAAATATATATATATATATATATATATATATATATATATATATATATATATGCGCACACACACACATAGATATAAACGTATTCTCCGTTGAGATATTGCAGCCGCTGCTGTGTCCAGGCCCAGGAGCCTTAGCACTGTGCTGTGATGTCACTCAATACCACTGACATCACTAGGTGTAAACAACATCTCTCCTTTGCTGTGTATGTGACTATGGAGCTGTTTGGTGATGTCGTCTATTACGGCCTTCATAGAAGCAACAGGAGATTGTTGCATCCATCTTGAACCCTCAGAACTACAGTGCTATGATGTCACTCACTTCCACAGGCCTTGCAGAGTGTAAACAACAACAACCCAGCTTTGTTGTGTATGTAACCAAAGGGATTTGTGATGTCACCTAGAACCTTCACAGCAGCGACAGCTTTATGAGGAGCATCAGCACTGCTCTGCCTGAGCAGAACCATCACCGCCATAGGTTGTCAAATAACCCGGATTTAACCCACACAGGTAAGTCCAATGGGGTGCAGGCATGTCCTCTATGCTTACAGCTTCCCGTGGGTGTTGGTTTGATACCGTTTGGGGACAGCCAAGGAGGCATCTGCAGGCAACAAAGGTAGGTGTGTGCTTGTGTGTGTGTTTCCTATGCAGATCCTAAGCCCAGTGTCACATGCAAGTAGGAGGAGTAAGAAGGGTTCCTGGCAAATCCGGGTTATGGATTGCATTTAAAAAGGCCCCGTGGGAGTGCAATGGGCCCCTGTCTTGCTGCTTAGCAATAATGGTATGGGTTTAGGTTCTGCTGTGTGTACTGGTGGTTGACTGCCCCCCAGCCCAGAGTGTGCATGGAAAATTGTCTGGCAGCCTCCCTGACAGCAAGCAGTGATAGTGCCCATGAAGGGGACCTTGTTGGGCCCGCCCCTTTCACGGTTATCGCTTCTCGGCCTTTTGGCTAAGATCAAGTGTAGTATCTGTTCTTATCAGTTTAATATCTGATATGTCCCCTATCTGGGGACCATATATTAAATGGATTTTTGAGAACGGGGGCCGATTTCGAAGCTTGCTTCCGTCGCCCTATGCATTGACCCGATATGGCAGTATCTTCGGGTACAGTGCACCACCCCCTTACAGGGTTAAAAAGAAAGATTCCTACTTTCATTGCTACCTGCTTGCTGGCTAGCCAGCTAGCCAGCCCTGTGGGCCTTGCTGCTGCTGCAGCCAATAAACAAAAGGTGGTGCTGCTGCTGCTTCTGCTGCTTCTGCTTCTGCTTGTGTCTGGCCCCTGTTGGAGCGTCCAGGCACAGGACTTCTGCTGCTGCTGACTAAATGGCCTCCTTAATTGGATCATTTGAGTAGCCAGCACACCTGTGCAGGTAGGGCATGACATGATAGGCAGCTGCCTTGATAGCGGGTGGGTGCTGAATGTTCCTAATTGACAAAATAAGATTAATGCTTATGAAGAAATATAAAATCTCATCCCTTCCCCAATATCGCGCCACACCCCTACCCCTTAATTCCCTGGTTGAACGTGATGGACATATGTCTTTTTTCGACCGTACTAACTATGTAACTATGTAACATAACATGGGGGGGGGGGGGGGTCTCCTGGCTGTTCACACAGGTGTGTCATTGCTGTACATTGACCATGCATTGCTTCTGTGGTATTGCAAAGGCAAAGACAAATGCTTCCAGCCATCCATTGCACTAATGGATTGGTCATCAGCTGGCTGTCTATGTCCCGCATCAATATAGACCAAAGTACAGAGGGTTAGGCTATGCTATTGTGCACCTACCTGATGCATCAGAAGGTGCGAGGCCCTTGCTAAATTCTGTGCACAGACTTTGAGATCTATGCTTTAGACTGTATCTAAACCTGCTCCAACATGGACTGACATTCTGGCCTACTTTCAGCCGATGCGACTTGTCTGTCGCTGAACAGTCGCTTTTTATGTATTCAGCACCTATGTATAATGTTGTAAAAATGCTCTAGAAGCTAAAGTCGCAGAAATGTCACACATATTTGGCCTGCAACTTTCTGTGCGACAAATTCAGACAGGAAAAATCAGTATAAATCCTTAGAAAATTATCCCCCAGTGTCTCCATCTGCTGGCGGTATTGAATAAGCATTGCTGCACTGATGGGGTATGCATTAGACGAAAAAAAAGAAGAAAAAGAAGAATAATACGCCCAGAAAAGAGGCGAAAAGGAGAAAAACGTAAAAAAACGTGAAAAAAAAGTAAGAGGAAGAGAAGGGAAAAAAAGGTGGAAATGGGTTTAAAAGTGATTTCGGCGGAGAAATATATATATATATATATATATATATATATATATATATATATATATGCGCACACACACACATAGATATAAACGTATTCTCCGTTGAGATATTGCAGCCGCTGCTGTGTCCAGGCCCAGGAGCCTTAGCACTGTGCTGTGATGTCACTCAATACCACTGACATCACTAGGTGTAAACAACATCTCTCCTTTGCTGTGTATGTGACTATGGAGCTGTTTGGTGATGTCGTCTATTACGGCCTTCATAGAAGCAACAGGAGATTGTTGCATCCATCTTGAACCCTCAGAACTACAGTGCTATGATGTCACTCACTTCCACAGGCCTTGCAGAGTGTAAACAACAACAACCCAGCTTTGTTGTGTATGTAACCAAAGGGATTTGTGATGTCACCTAGAACCTTCACAGCAGCGACAGCTTTATGAGGAGCATCAGCACTGCTCTGCCTGAGCAGAACCATCACCGCCATAGGTTGTCAAATAACCCGGATTTAACCCACACAGGTAAGTCCAATGGGGTGCAGGCATGTCCTCTATGCTTACAGCTTCCCGTGGGTGTTGGTTTGATACCGTTTGGGGACAGCCAAGGAGGCATCTGCAGGCAACAAAGGTAGGTGTGTGCTTGTGTGTGTGTTTCCTATGCAGATCCTAAGCCCAGTGTCACATGCAAGTAGGAGGAGTAAGAAGGGTTCCTGGCAAATCCGGGTTATGGATTGCATTTAAAAAGGCCCCGTGGGAGTGCAATGGGCCCCTGTCTTGCTGCTTAGCAATAATGGTATGGGTTTAGGTTCTGCTGTGTGTACTGGTGGTTGACTGCCCCCCAGCCCAGAGTGTGCATGGAAAATTGTCTGGCAGCCTCCCTGACAGCAAGCAGTGATAGTGCCCATGAAGGGGACCTTGTTGGGCCCGCCCCTTTCACGGTTATCGCTTCTCGGCCTTTTGGCTAAGATCAAGTGTAGTATCTGTTCTTATCAGTTTAATATCTGATACGTCCCCTATCTGGGGACCATATATTAAATGGATTTTTGAGAACGGGGGCCGATTTCGAAGCTTGCTTCCGTCGCCCTATGCATTGACCCGATATGGCAGTATCTTCGGGTACAGTGCACCACCCCCTTACAGGGTTAAAAAGAAAGATTCCTACTTTCATTGCTACCTGCTTGCTGGCTAGCCAGCTAGCCAGCCCTGTGGGCCTTGCTGCTGCTGCAGCCAATAAACAAAAGGTGGTGCTGCTGCTGCTTCTGCTGCTTCTGCTTCTGCTTGTGTCTGGCCCCTGTTGGAGCGTCCAGGCACAGGACTTCTGCTGCTGCTGACTAAATGGCCTCCTTAATTGGATCATTTGAGTAGCCAGCACACCTGTGCAGGTAGGGCATGACATGATAGGCAGCTGCCTTGATAGCGGGTGGGTGCTGAATGTTCCTAATTGACAAAATAAGATTAATGCTTATGAAGAAATATAAAATCTCATCCCTTCCCCAATATCGCGCCACACCCCTACCCCTTAATTCCCTGGTTGAACGTGATGGACATATGTCTTTTTTCGACCGTACTAACTATGTAACTATGTAACATAACATGGGGGGGGGGGGGTCTCCTGGCTGTTCACACAGGTGTGTCATTGCTGTACATTGACCATGCATTGCTTCTGTGGTATTGCAAAGGCAAAGACAAATGCTTCCAGCCATCCATTGCACTAATGGATTGGTCATCAGCTGGCTGTCTATGTCCCGCATCAATATAGACCAAAGTACAGAGGGTTAGGCTATGCTATTGTGCACCTACCTGATGCATCAGAAGGTGCGAGGCCCTTGCTAAATTCTGTGCACAGACTTTGAGATCTATGCTTTAGACTGTATCTAAACCTGCTCCAACATGGACTGACATTCTGGCCTACTTTCAGCCGATGCGACTTGTCTGTCGCTGAACAGTCGCTTTTTATGTATTCAGCACCTATGTATAATGTTGTAAAAATGCTCTAGAAGCTAAAGTCGCAGAAATGTCACACATATTTGGCCTGCAACTTTCTGTGCGACAAATTCAGACAGGAAAAATCAGTATAAATCCTTAGAAAATTATCCCCCAGTGTCTCCATCTGCTGGCGGTATTGAATAAGCATTGCTGCACTGATGGGGTATGCATTAGACGAAAAAAAAGAAGAAAAAGAAGAATAATACGCCCAGAAAAGAGGCGAAAAGGAGAAAAACGTAAAAAAACGTGAAAAAAAAGTAAGAGGAAGAGAAGGGAAAAAAAGGTGGAAATGGGTTTAAAAGTGATTTCGGCGGAGAATATATATATATATATATATATATATATATATATATATATATATATGCGCACACACACACATAGATATAAACGTATTCTCCGTTGAGATATTGCAGCCGCTGCTGTGTCCAGGCCCAGGAGCCTTAGCACTGTGCTGTGATGTCACTCAATACCACTGACATCACTAGGTGTAAACAACATCTCTCCTTTGCTGTGTATGTGACTATGGAGCTGTTTGGTGATGTCGTCTATTACGGCCTTCATAGAAGCAACAGGAGATTGTTGCATCCATCTTGAACCCTCAGAACTACAGTGCTATGATGTCACTCACTTCCACAGGCCTTGCAGAGTGTAAACAACAACAACCCAGCTTTGTTGTGTATGTAACCAAAGGGATTTGTGATGTCACCTAGAACCTTCACAGCAGCGACAGCTTTATGAGGAGCATCAGCACTGCTCTGCCTGAGCAGAACCATCACCGCCATAGGTTGTCAAATAACCCGGATTTAACCCACACAGGTAAGTCCAATGGGGTGCAGGCATGTCCTCTATGCTTACAGCTTCCCGTGGGTGTTGGTTTGATACCGTTTGGGGACAGCCAAGGAGGCATCTGCAGGCAACAAAGGTAGGTGTGTGCTTGTGTGTGTGTTTCCTATGCAGATCCTAAGCCCAGTGTCACATGCAAGTAGGAGGAGTAAGAAGGGTTCCTGGCAAATCCGGGTTATGGATTGCATTTAAAAAGGCCCCGTGGGAGTGCAATGGGCCCCTGTCTTGCTGCTTAGCAATAATGGTATGGGTTTAGGTTCTGCTGTGTGTACTGGTGGTTGACTGCCCCCCAGCCCAGAGTGTGCATGGAAAATTGTCTGGCAGCCTCCCTGACAGCAAGCAGTGATAGTGCCCATGAAGGGGACCTTGTTGGGCCCGCCCCTTTCACGGTTATCGCTTCTCGGCCTTTTGGCTAAGATCAAGTGTAGTATCTGTTCTTATCAGTTTAATATCTGATACGTCCCCTATCTGGGGACCATATATTAAATGGATTTTTGAGAACGGGGGCCGATTTCGAAGCTTGCTTCCGTCGCCCTATGCATTGACCCGATATGGCAGTATCTTCGGGTACAGTGCACCACCCCCTTACAGGGTTAAAAAGAAAGATTCCTACTTTCATTGCTACCTGCTTGCTGGCTAGCCAGCTAGCCAGCCCTGTGGGCCTTGCTGCTGCTGCAGCCAATAAACAAAAGGTGGTGCTGCTGCTGCTTCTGCTGCTTCTGCTTCTGCTTGTGTCTGGCCCCTGTTGGAGCGTCCAGGCACAGGACTTCTGCTGCTGCTGACTAAATGGCCTCCTTAATTGGATCATTTGAGTAGCCAGCACACCTGTGCAGGTAGGGCATGACATGATAGGCAGCTGCCTTGATAGCGGGTGGGTGCTGAATGTTCCTAATTGACAAAATAAGATTAATGCTTATGAAGAAATATAAAATCTCATCCCTTCCCCAATATCGCGCCACACCCCTACCCCTTAATTCCCTGGTTGAACGTGATGGACATATGTCTTTTTTCGACCGTACTAACTATGTAACTATGTAACATAACATGGGGGGGGGGGGGTCTCCTGGCTGTTCACACAGGTGTGTCATTGCTGTACATTGACCATGCATTGCTTCTGTGGTATTGCAAAGGCAAAGACAAATGCTTCCAGCCATCCATTGCACTAATGGATTGGTCATCAGCTGGCTGTCTATGTCCCGCATCAATATAGACCAAAGTACAGAGGGTTAGGCTATGCTATTGTGCACCTACCTGATGCATCAGAAGGTGCGAGGCCCTTGCTAAATTCTGTGCACAGACTTTGAGATCTATGCTTTAGACTGTATCTAAACCTGCTCCAACATGGACTGACATTCTGGCCTACTTTCAGCCGATGCGACTTGTCTGTCGCTGAACAGTCGCTTTTTATGTATTCAGCACCTATGTATAATGTTGTAAAAATGCTCTAGAAGCTAAAGTCGCAGAAATGTCACACATATTTGGCCTGCAACTTTCTGTGCGACAAATTCAGACAGGAAAAATCAGTATAAATCCTTAGAAAATTATCCCCCAGTGTCTCCATCTGCTGGCGGTATTGAATAAGCATTGCTGCACTGATGGGGTATGCATTAGACGAAAAAAAAGAAGAAAAAGAAGAATAATACGCCCAGAAAAGAGGCGAAAAGGAGAAAAACGTAAAAAAACGTGAAAAAAAAGTAAGAGGAAGAGAAGGGAAAAAAAGGTGGAAATGGGTTTAAAAGTGATTTCGGCGGAGAAATATATATATATATATATATATATATATATATATATATATATATATGCGCACACACACACATAGATATAAACGTATTCTCCGTTGAGATATTGCAGCCGCTGCTGTGTCCAGGCCCAGGAGCCTTAGCACTGTGCTGTGATGTCACTCAATACCACTGACATCACTAGGTGTAAACAACATCTCTCCTTTGCTGTGTATGTGACTATGGAGCTGTTTGGTGATGTCGTCTATTACGGCCTTCATAGAAGCAACAGGAGATTGTTGCATCCATCTTGAACCCTCAGAACTACAGTGCTATGATGTCACTCACTTCCACAGGCCTTGCAGAGTGTAAACAACAACAACCCAGCTTTGTTGTGTATGTAACCAAAGGGATTTGTGATGTCACCTAGAACCTTCACAGCAGCGACAGCTTTATGAGGAGCATCAGCACTGCTCTGCCTGAGCAGAACCATCACCGCCATAGGTTGTCAAATAACCCGGATTTAACCCACACAGGTAAGTCCAATGGGGTGCAGGCATGTCCTCTATGCTTACAGCTTCCCGTGGGTGTTGGTTTGATACCGTTTGGGGACAGCCAAGGAGGCATCTGCAGGCAACAAAGGTAGGTGTGTGCTTGTGTGTGTGTTTCCTATGCAGATCCTAAGCCCAGTGTCACATGCAAGTAGGAGGAGTAAGAAGGGTTCCTGGCAAATCCGGGTTATGGATTGCATTTAAAAAGGCCCCGTGGGAGTGCAATGGGCCCCTGTCTTGCTGCTTAGCAATAATGGTATGGGTTTAGGTTCTGCTGTGTGTACTGGTGGTTGACTGCCCCCCAGCCCAGAGTGTGCATGGAAAATTGTCTGGCAGCCTCCCTGACAGCAAGCAGTGATAGTGCCCATGAAGGGGACCTTGTTGGGCCCGCCCCTTTCACGGTTATCGCTTCTCGGCCTTTTGGCTAAGATCAAGTGTAGTATCTGTTCTTATCAGTTTAATATCTGATACGTCCCCTATCTGGGGACCATATATTAAATGGATTTTTGAGAACGGGGGCCGATTTCGAAGCTTGCTTCCGTCGCCCTATGCATTGACCCGATATGGCAGTATCTTCGGGTACAGTGCACCACCCCCTTACAGGGTTAAAAAGAAAGATTCCTACTTTCATTGCTACCTGCTTGCTGGCTAGCCAGCTAGCCAGCCCTGTGGGCCTTGCTGCTGCTGCAGCCAATAAACAAAAGGTGGTGCTGCTGCTGCTTCTGCTGCTTCTGCTTCTGCTTGTGTCTGGCCCCTGTTGGAGCGTCCAGGCACAGGACTTCTGCTGCTGCTGACTAAATGGCCTCCTTAATTGGATCATTTGAGTAGCCAGCACACCTGTGCAGGTAGGGCATGACATGATAGGCAGCTGCCTTGATAGCGGGTGGGTGCTGAATGTTCCTAATTGACAAAATAAGATTAATGCTTATGAAGAAATATAAAATATGTAACTATGTAACATAACATGGGGGGGGGGGGGGTCTCCTGGCTGTTCACACAGGTGTGTCATTGCTGTACATTGACCATGCATTGCTTCTGTGGTATTGCAAAGGCAAAGACAAATGCTTCCAGCCATCCATTGCACTAATGGATTGGTCATCAGCTGGCTGTCTATGTCCCGCATCAATATAGACCAAAGTACAGAGGGTTAGGCTATGCTATTGTGCACCTACCTGATGCATCAGAAGGTGCGAGGCCCTTGCTAAATTCTGTGCACAGACTTTGAGATCTATGCTTTAGACTGTATCTAAACCTGCTCCAACATGGACTGACATTCTGGCCTACTTTCAGCCGATGCGACTTGTCTGTCGCTGAACAGTCGCTTTTTATGTATTCAGCACCTATGTATAATGTTGTAAAAATGCTCTAGAAGCTAAAGTCGTAGAAATGTCACACATATTTGGCCTGCAACTTTCTGTGCGACAAATTCAGACAGGAAAAATCAGTATAAATCCTTAGAAAATTATCCCCCAGTGTCTCCATCTGCTGGCGGTATTGAATAAGCATTGCTGCACTGATGGGGTATGCATTAGACGAAAAAAAAGAAGAAAAAGAAGAATAATACGCCCAGAAAAGAGGCGAAAAGGAGAAAAACGTAAAAAAACGTGAAAAAAAAGTAAGAGGAAGAGAAGGGAAAAAAAGGTGGAAATGGGTTTAAAAGTGATTTCGGCGGAGAAATATATATATATATATATTGTCACGATGCCGGCTGGCAGGTAGTGGATCCTCTGTGCCAGAGAGGGATTGGCGTGGACCGTGCTAGAGGATCGGTTCTAAGTCACTACTGGTTTTCACCAGAGCCCGCCGCAAAGCGGGATGGTCTTGCTGCGGCGGTAGTGACCAGGTCGTATCCCCTAGCAACGGCTCAACCTCTCTGGCTGCTGAAGATAGGCGCGGTACAAGGGAGTAGACAGAAGCAAGGTCGGACGTAGCAGAAGGTCGGGGCAGGCAGCAAGGATCGTAGTCAGGGGCAACGGCAGGAGGTCTGGAACACAGGCTAGGAACACACAAGGAAACGCTTTCACTGGCACTAAGGCAACAAGATCCGGCGAGGGAGTGAAGGGGAAGTGAGGTGATATAGGGAAGTGCACAGGTGTAAACACTAACTGGAACCACTGCGCCAATCAGCGGCGCAGTGGCCCTTTAAATCGCAAAGACCCGGCGCGCGCGCGCCCTAGGGAGCGGGGCCGCGCGCGCCGGGACAGAACTGACGGAGAGCGAGTCAGGTACGGGAGCCGGGGTGCGCATCGCGAGCGGGCGCTACCCGCATCGCGAATCGCATCCCGGCCAGAGGCGGTATCGCAGCGCCCCGGGTCCGTGGAACCGACCGGAGCGCTGCAGTGAGAGGAGTGTAGCGAGCGCTCCGGGGAGGAGCGGGGACCCGGAGCGCTCGGCGTAACAGTACCCCCCCCCTTGGGTCTCCCCCTCTTCTTGGAGCCTGAGAACCTGAGGACCAGACTTTTGTCCAGGATATTGTCCTCAGGTTCCCAGGACCTCTCTTCTGGACCACAACCCTCCCAATCCACTAAAAAGAAGGTTTTCCCTCTGACCTTTTTAGATGCTAAAATTTCTTTGACGGAGAAGATGTCCGAGGAGCCGGAGACAGGAGTGGGGGGAACAGATTTGGGAGAGAAACGGTTAATGATAAGTGGTTTAAGAAGAGAAACATGAAAGGCATTAGGAATACGAAGAGAAGGAGGAAGAAGAAGTTTGTAAGAGACAGGATTAATCTGGCGCAAAATCTTGAAAGGACCAAGATAGCGTGGTCCCAACTTATAGCTAGGGACACGGAAGCGGACATATTTGGCGGAGAGCCATACCTTGTCTCCAGGGGAAAAAATGGGAGGAGCTCTTCTTTTCTTATCCGCGAATCTCTTCATGCGTGAAGAAGCCTGTAAGAGAGAATTTTGGGTCTCTCTCCATATGATGGAGAGATCACGAGAAATTTCATCCACAGCGGGCAGACCAGAGGGCAAGGGGGTAGGGAGGGGGGGAAGAGGGTGACGGCCGTACACCACGAAAAACGGGGATTTGGAGGAAGATTCAGAGATTCTGAAATTATACGAGAATTCGGCCCAAGGTAGAAGATCTGCCCAGTCATCCTGGCGGGAGGAAACAAAATGTCGTAAATAGTCACCCAAGATCTGGTTAATTCTTTCTACTTGTCCATTGGATTGAGGATGGTATGCAGAAGAAAAATTTAATTTAATCTTGAGTTGTTTACAGAGAGCCCTCCAGAATTTAGACACAAATTGGACGCCTCTATCCGAGACGATCTGCGTAGGCAACCCGTGAAGACGAAAAATGTGTACAAAAAATTGTTTAGCCAACTGAGGCGCTGAAGGAAGACCAGGAAGAGGGATGAAATGTGCCATTTTGGAGAATCGATCAACGACCACCCAAATAACAGTGTTGCCATGGGATGGGGGTAAGTCAGTAATAAAATCCATACCAATCAGAGACCAAGGTTGTTCGGGAACAGGCAGAGGAAGAAGAAAACCAGCGGGCTTCTGGCGAGGAGTCTTATCCCGGGCACAGATAGTGCAGGCTCGCACAAAGTCCACCACATCAGTCTCTAGAGTCGGCCACCAATAGAAGCGAGAGATGAGTTGCACAGATTTCTTGATGCCCGCATGACCTGCGAGATGGGAGGAGTGACCCCATTTGAGGATTCCGAGGCGTTGGCGTGGAGAAACAAAGGTCTTTCCTGGTGGAGTTTGCCTGATGGAGGCTGGAGAAGTGGAAATCAGGCAGTCAGGAGGAATGATGTGTTGAGGAGAGAGTTCAATTTCAGAAGCATCTGAGGAACGAGAGAGAGCATCGGCCCTAATGTTCTTATCAGCAGGCCGAAAGTGAATTTCAAAATTAAATCGGGCAAAGAACAGAGACCACCTGGCCTGACGAGGATTCAGCCGTTGGGCAGACTCGAGGTATGAGAGGTTCTTGTGATCGGTGTAAATAATAACTGGAAATCTTGATCCCTCCAGCAGATGCCTCCATTCCTCAAGTGCTAATTTAATGGCTAGAAGCTCTCGATCCCCGATGGAGTAGTTCCTCTCCGCCGGAGAGAAGGTCCTAGAAAAAAACCCACAAGTAACAGCATGCCCGGAAGAGTTTTTTTGTAGAAGGACAGCTCCAGCTCCCACTGAGGAGGCATCAACCTCCAATAGGAAGGGTTTAGATGGGTCAGGTCTGGAGAGCACGGGAGCCGAAGAGAAGGCGGACTTGAGTCGTTTAAAGGCGTCTTCCGCTTGAGGAGGCCAAGACTTGGGATCGGCATTTTTTCTGGTTAAAGCCACAATAGGAGCCACAATGGTAGAAAAATGTGGAATAAATTGCCTGTAATAATTGGCGAACCCCAAAAAACGTTGGATGGCACGGAGTCCGGAGGGGCGTGGCCAATCTAAGACGGCAGAGAGTTTATCTGGATCCATTTGTAGTCCCTGGCCAGAGACCAAGTATCCTAGAAAAGGAAGAGATTGGCATTCAAACAGACATTTCTCAATTTTAGCATAGAGTTGATTGTCACGAAGTCTCTGAAGAACCATACGGACATGCTGGCGGTGTTCTTCTAGATTGGCCGAAAAAATTAGGATATCATCAAGATATACAACAACACAGGAGTATAACAGATCACGAAAAATTTCATTAACAAAGTCTTGGAAGACAGCAGGGGCGTTGCACAGGCCAAAGGGCATGACCAGATACTCAAAGTGTCCATCTCTGGTGTTAAATGCTGTTTTCCACTCATCCCCCTCTCTGATGCGGATGAGGTTATAGGCGCCTCTTAAGTCCAATTTAGTAAAGATGTGGGCACCTTGGAGGCGATCAAAGAGTTCAGAGATGAGGGGTAAGGGGTAGCGGTTCTTAACCGTGATTTTATTAAGTCCGCGGTAGTCAATGCAAGGACGTAGAGAGCCATCTTTTTTGGACACAAAGAAAAATCCGGCTCCGGCAGGAGAGGAGGATTTACGGATAAAGCCCTTTTTTAGATTCTCCTGGACGTATTCAGACATGGCAAGAGTCTCTGGGGCAGAGAGAGGATAAATTCTGCCCCGGGGTGGAGTAGTGCCCGGGAGGAGGTCGATAGGACAATCATAAGGCCTGTGAGGAGGTAGAGTCTCCGCTTGTTTTTTGCAGAAAACATCCGCGAAGTCCATATAGGCCTTAGGGAGACCGGTTACTGGAGGAAGCACAGAGTTACGGCAAGGGTTACTGGGAACCGGTTTTAGACAGTCCTTGGAACAAGAGGGCCCCCAACTCTTGATCTCCCCAGTGGACCAATCCAGGGTTGGGGAATGAAGTTGAAGCCAGGGAAGTCCAAGGAGAATTTCCGAGGTGCAATTGGGGAGGACCAAAAGTTCAATCCTCTCGTGATGAGATCCGATGCTCATTAGAAGGGGCTCCGTGCGGAAACGTATGGAACAGTCCAATCTTTCATTGTTTATACAATTGATGTAAAGGGGTCTGGTGAGACTGGTCACTGGGATGTTGAACCTGTTGACGAGAGAGGCCAAAATAAAATTTCCTGCAGATCCAGAGTCTAAGAAGGCCACAGAAGAGAAGGAGAAGGCAGAGGCAGACATCCGCACAGGCACAGTAAGACGTGGAGAAGCAGAGTGGACATCAAGGATTGTCTCACCTTTGTGCGGAGTCAGGGTACGTCTTTCCAGGCGGGGAGGGCGGATAGGACAATCCCTCAGGAAGTGTTCGGTACTAGCACAGTACAGGCAGAGGTTCTCCATGCGGCGTCGTGTCCTCTCTTGAGATGTCAGGCGAGACCGGTCGACCTGCATAGCCTCCACGGCGGGAGGCACAGGAACAGATTGCAGGGAACCAGAGGAGAGAGGAGCCGAGGAGAAGAAACGCCTCGTGCGAACAGAGTCCATATCTTGGCGGAGCTCCTGACGCCTTTCGGAAAAACGCATGTCAATGCGAGTGGCTAGGTGAATAAGTTCATGAAGATTAGCAGGCATTTCTCGTGCGGCCAGAACATCTTTAATGTTGCTGGATAGGCCTTTTTTAAAGGTCGCGCAGAGGGCCTCATTGTTCCAGGATAATTCAGAAGCAAGAGTACGGAATTGTACGGCATACTCGCCAACGGAAGAATTACCCTGGACCAGGTTCAACAGGGCAGTCTCAGCAGAAGAGGCTCGGGCAGGTTCCTCAAAGACACTTCGAATTTCCGAGAAGAAGGAGTGTACAGAGGCAGTGACGGGGTCATTGCGGTCCCAGAGCGGTGTGGCCCAAGCCAGGGCTTTTCCAGACAGCAGGCTGACTACGAAAGCCACCTTAGACCTTTCAGTGGGGAACTGGTCCGACATCATCTCCAAGTGTAATGAACATTGGGAAAGGAAGCCACGGCAAAGCTTAGAGTCCCCATCAAATTTATCCGGCAAGGATAGTCGTAGTCCAGAAGCGGCCACTCGCTGCGGAGGAGGTACAGGAGCTGGCGGAGGAGATGGTTGCTGGAGCTGTGGTAGTAACTGTTGTAGCATAACAGTCAGTTGAGACAGCTGTTGGCCTTGTTGCGCAATCTGTTGTGACTGCTGGGCGACCACCGTGGTGAGGTCAGCGACAACTGGCAGAGGAACTTCAGCGGGATCCATGGCCGGATCTACTGTCACGATGCCGGCTGGCAGGTAGTGGATCCTCTGTGCCAGAGAGGGATTGGCGTGGACCGTGCTAGAGGATCGGTTCTAAGTCACTACTGGTTTTCACCAGAGCCCGCCGCAAAGCGGGATGGTCTTGCTGCGGCGGTAGTGACCAGGTCGTATCCCCTAGCAACGGCTCAACCTCTCTGGCTGCTGAAGATAGGCGCGGTACAAGGGAGTAGACAGAAGCAAGGTCGGACGTAGCAGAAGGTCGGGGCAGGCAGCAAGGATCGTAGTCAGGGGCAACGGCAGGAGGTCTGGAACACAGGCTAGGAACACACAAGGAAACGCTTTCACTGGCACTAAGGCAACAAGATCCGGCGAGGGAGTGAAGGGGAAGTGAGGTGATATAGGGAAGTGCACAGGTGTAAACACTAACTGGAACCACTGCGCCAATCAGCGGCGCAGTGGCCCTTTAAATCGCAAAGACCCGGCGCGCGCGCGCCCTAGGGAGCGGGGCCGCGCGCGCCGGGACAGAACTGACGGAGAGCGAGTCAGGTACGGGAGCCGGGGTGCGCATCGCGAGCGGGCGCTACCCGCATCGCGAATCGCATCCCGGCCAGAGGCGGTATCGCAGCGCCCCGGGTCCGTGGAACCGACCGGAGCGCTGCAGTGAGAGGAGTGTAGCGAGCGCTCCGGGGAGGAGCGGGGACCCGGAGCGCTCGGCGTAACATATATATATATATATATATATATATATATATGCGCACACACACACATAGATATAAACGTATTCTCCGTTGAGATATTGCAGCCGCTGCTGTGTCCAGGCCCAGGAGCCTTAGCACTGTGCTGTGATGTCACTCAATACCACTGACATCACTAGGTGTAAACAACATCTCTCCTTTGCTGTGTATGTGACTATGGAGCTGTTTGGTGATGTCGTCTATTACGGCCTTCATAGAAGCAACAGGAGATTGTTGCATCCATCTTGAACCCTCAGAACTACAGTGCTATGATGTCACTCACTTCCACAGGCCTTGCAGAGTGTAAACAACAACAACCCAGCTTTGTTGTGTATGTAACCAAAGGGATTTGTGATGTCACCTAGAACCTTCACAGCAGCGACAGCTTTATGAGGAGCATCAGCACTGCTCTGCCTGAGCAGAACCATCACCGCCATAGGTTGTCAAATAACCCGGATTTAACCCACACAGGTAAGTCCAATGGGGTGCAGGCATGTCCTCTATGCTTACAGCTTCCCGTGGGTGTTGGTTTGATACCGTTTGGGGACAGCCAAGGAGGCATCTGCAGGCAACAAAGGTAGGTGTGTGCTTGTGTGTGTGTTTCCTATGCAGATCCTAAGCCCAGTGTCACATGCAAGTAGGAGGAGTAAGAAGGGTTCCTGGCAAATCCGGGTTATGGATTGCATTTAAAAAGGCCCCGTGGGAGTGCAATGGGCCCCTGTCTTGCTGCTTAGCAATAATGGTATGGGTTTAGGTTCTGCTGTGTGTACTGGTGGTTGACTGCCCCCCAGCCCAGAGTGTGCATGGAAAATTGTCTGGCAGCCTCCCTGACAGCAAGCAGTGATAGTGCCCATGAAGGGGACCTTGTTGGGCCCGCCCCTTTCACGGTTATCGCTTCTCGGCCTTTTGGCTAAGATCAAGTGTAGTATCTGTTCTTATCAGTTTAATATCTGATACGTCCCCTATCTGGGGACCATATATTAAATGGATTTTTGAGAACGGGGGCCGATTTCGAAGCTTGCTTCCGTCGCCCTATGCATTGACCCGATATGGCAGTATCTTCGGGTACAGTGCACCACCCCCTTACAGGGTTAAAAAGAAAGATTCCTACTTTCATTGCTACCTGCTTGCTGGCTAGCCAGCTAGCCAGCCCTGTGGGCCTTGCTGCTGCTGCAGCCAATAAACAAAAGGTGGTGCTGCTGCTGCTTCTGCTGCTTCTGCTTCTGCTTGTGTCTGGCCCCTGTTGGAGCGTCCAGGCACAGGACTTCTGCTGCTGCTGACTAAATGGCCTCCTTAATTGGATCATTTGAGTAGCCAGCACACCTGTGCAGGTAGGGCATGACATGATAGGCAGCTGCCTTGATAGCGGGTGGGTGCTGAATGTTCCTAATTGACAAAATAAGATTAATGCTTATGAAGAAATATAAAATCTCATCCCTTCCCCAATATCGCGCCACACCCCTACCCCTTAATTCCCTGGTTGAACGTGATGGACATATGTCTTTTTTCGACCGTACTAACTATGTAACTATGTAACATAACATGGGGGGGGGGGGGTCTCCTGGCTGTTCACACAGGTGTGTCATTGCTGTACATTGACCATGCATTGCTTCTGTGGTATTGCAAAGGCAAAGACAAATGCTTCCAGCCATCCATTGCACTAATGGATTGGTCATCAGCTGGCTGTCTATGTCCCGCATCAATATAGACCAAAGTACAGAGGGTTAGGCTATGCTATTGTGCACCTACCTGATGCATCAGAAGGTGCGAGGCCCTTGCTAAATTCTGTGCACAGACTTTGAGATCTATGCTTTAGACTGTATCTAAACCTGCTCCAACATGGACTGACATTCTGGCCTACTTTCAGCCGATGCGACTTGTCTGTCGCTGAACAGTCGCTTTTTATGTATTCAGCACCTATGTATAATGTTGTAAAAATGCTCTAGAAGCTAAAGTCGCAGAAATGTCACACATATTTGGCCTGCAACTTTCTGTGCGACAAATTCAGACAGGAAAAATCAGTATAAATCCTTAGAAAATTATCCCCCAGTGTCTCCATCTGCTGGCGGTATTGAATAAGCATTGCTGCACTGATGGGGTATGCATTAGACGAAAAAAAAGAAGAAAAAGAAGAATAATACGCCCAGAAAAGAGGCGAAAAGGAGAAAAACGTAAAAAAACGTGAAAAAAAAGTAAGAGGAAGAGAAGGGAAAAAAAGGTGGAAATGGGTTTAAAAGTGATTTCGGCGGAGAAATATATATATATATATATATATATATATATATATATATATATATATATGCGCACACACACACATAGATATAAACGTATTCTCCGTTGAGATATTGCAGCCGCTGCTGTGTCCAGGCCCAGGAGCCTTAGCACTGTGCTGTGATGTCACTCAATACCACTGACATCACTAGGTGTAAACAACATCTCTCCTTTGCTGTGTATGTGACTATGGAGCTGTTTGGTGATGTCGTCTATTACGGCCTTCATAGAAGCAACAGGAGATTGTTGCATCCATCTTGAACCCTCAGAACTACAGTGCTATGATGTCACTCACTTCCACAGGCCTTGCAGAGTGTAAACAACAACAACCCAGCTTTGTTGTGTATGTAACCAAAGGGATTTGTGATGTCACCTAGAACCTTCACAGCAGCGACAGCTTTATGAGGAGCATCAGCACTGCTCTGCCTGAGCAGAACCATCACCGCCATAGGTTGTCAAATAACCCGGATTTAACCCACACAGGTAAGTCCAATGGGGTGCAGGCATGTCCTCTATGCTTACAGCTTCCCGTGGGTGTTGGTTTGATACCGTTTGGGGACAGCCAAGGAGGCATCTGCAGGCAACAAAGGTAGGTGTGTGCTTGTGTGTGTGTTTCCTATGCAGATCCTAAGCCCAGTGTCACATGCAAGTAGGAGGAGTAAGAAGGGTTCCTGGCAAATCCGGGTTATGGATTGCATTTAAAAAGGCCCCGTGGGAGTGCAATGGGCCCCTGTCTTGCTGCTTAGCAATAATGGTATGGGTTTAGGTTCTGCTGTGTGTACTGGTGGTTGACTGCCCCCCAGCCCAGAGTGTGCATGGAAAATTGTCTGGCAGCCTCCCTGACAGCAAGCAGTGATAGTGCCCATGAAGGGGACCTTGTTGGGCCCGCCCCTTTCACGGTTATCGCTTCTCGGCCTTTTGGCTAAGATCAAGTGTAGTATCTGTTCTTATCAGTTTTCATGCTGGTGGGGATGGGTGCTGCATGGAGGATGCAGGTGTACCAGGGCTTTCCGGGGCTGGTTCTGAGGAATCAGCTCGACGGCTGCCCCGATGTGACCTGTTCCCTTCGGGTCTCGCCATAAGGCTGAGAGGGTCTAGAGCCGAGGTACTTTTGTGCCTCGGGGAGTGGTGACCCCGAGGTGCCTAAACTCACTGGGAGAATAGACTCACTGAGTTGAAGCACGGGCACCATAATCTCTTCACCTTGTGGCACTCACCTCTTGATTCCCGGCCTTCTGGCTAGGATCAGAGAAATTTTTATAGATCCGGCCGGATGTCCGGGCAGTATATCTGCACACATTCACTTATTTATTTATTTTTTGTCTCACTGTGTCACTTTTTGCGTGTTGTGTGTTCACAGGATTTGTCAGGATGCGGTAGCCCTTCTGGGTGTCCCTCCTGGCGGTCTAGGGGAGGTGTGTGTGGCCATTAGGTTCCGCACCTCCCTGCAAACACCCCGGGTACTCCTGCTTTGGCAGGGTACCTACCGTAATCGGCTCTGCGGGCAGATACCTTGGCTAACGCCAAGGGGGATGCCGGGAGCATTTGTGGTCCCCTAGTAGCTTCGGCGAAAAGGGACATCGAACCTGGAACCTCGCAGGTACCTTTTGGTCCGGAGGCGAAGGGTAAGGTTTGTTGGGGGGCCTCTCTCCTATCGGAGAAGGGCTTGCGATAGACCGCATCCTTTGTGCACGTTTTTTTTAGTGTAACACGTTTGCACTTTTTCTTGCACTTTGGGTGAATCGAAAGCACGTTCCTCGGCTTTAGATTAAAAAAAAAAAAAAAAAAAAAAATCTGTTCTTATCAGTTTAATATCTGATACGTCCCCTATCTGGGGACCATATATTAAATGGATTTTTGAGAACGGGGGCCGATTTCGAAGCTTGCTTCCGTCGCCCTATGCATTGACCCGATATGGCAGTATCTTCGGGTACAGTGCACCACCCCCTTACAGGGTTAAAAAGAAAGATTCCTACTTTCATTGCTACCTGCTTGCTGGCTAGCCAGCTAGCCAGCCCTGTGGGCCTTGCTGCTGCTGCAGCCAATAAACAAAAGGTGGTGCTGCTGCTGCTTCTGCTGCTTCTGCTTGTGTCTGGCCCCTGTTGGAGCGTCCAGGCACAGGACTTCTGCTGCTGCTGACTAAATGGCCTCCTTAATTGGATCATTTGAGTAGCCAGCACACCTGTGCAGGTAGGGCATGACATGATAGGCAGCTGCCTTGATAGCGGGTGGGTGCTGAATGTTCCTAATTGACAAAATAAGATTAATGCTTATGAAGAAATATAAAATCTCATCCCTTCCCCAATATCGCGCCACACCCCTACCCCTTAATTCCCTGGTTGAACGTGATGGACATATGTCTTTTTTCGACCGTACTAACTATGTAACTATGTAACATAACATGGGGGGGGGGGGGTCTCCTGGCTGTTCACACAGGTGTGTCATTGCTGTACATTGACCATGCATTGCTTCTGTGGTATTGCAAAGGCAAAGACAAATGCTTCCAGCCATCCATTGCACTAATGGATTGGTCATCAGCTGGCTGTCTATGTCCCGCATCAATATAGACCAAAGTACAGAGGGTTAGGCTATGCTATTGTGCACCTACCTGATGCATCAGAAGGTGCGAGGCCCTTGCTAAATTCTGTGCACAGACTTTGAGATCTATGCTTTAGACTGTATCTAAACCTGCTCCAACATGGACTGACATTCTGGCCTACTTTCAGCCGATGCGACTTGTCTGTCGCTGAACAGTCGCTTTTTATGTATTCAGCACCTATGTATAATGTTGTAAAAATGCTCTAGAAGCTAAAGTCGCAGAAATGTCACACATATTTGGCCTGCAACTTTCTGTGCGACAAATTCAGACAGGAAAAATCAGTATAAATCCTTAGAAAATTATCCCCCAGTGTCTCCATCTGCTGGCGGTATTGAATAAGCATTGCTGCACTGATGGGGTATGCATTAGACGAAAAAAAAGAAGAAAAAGAAGAATAATACGCCCAGAAAAGAGGCGAAAAGGAGAAAAACGTAAAAAAACGTGAAAAAAAAGTAAGAGGAAGAGAAGGGAAAAAAAGGTGGAAATGGGTTTAAAAGTGATTTCGGCGGAGAAATATATATATATATATATATATATATATATATATATATATATGCGCACACACACACATAGATATAAACGTATTCTCCGTTGAGATATTGCAGCCGCTGCTGTGTCCAGGCCCAGGAGCCTTAGCACTGTGCTGTGATGTCACTCAATACCACTGACATCACTAGGTGTAAACAACATCTCTCCTTTGCTGTGTATGTGACTATGGAGCTGTTTGGTGATGTCGTCTATTACGGCCTTCATAGAAGCAACAGGAGATTGTTGCATCCATCTTGAACCCTCAGAACTACAGTGCTATGATGTCACTCACTTCCACAGGCCTTGCAGAGTGTAAACAACAACAACCCAGCTTTGTTGTGTATGTAACCAAAGGGATTTGTGATGTCACCTAGAACCTTCACAGCAGCGACAGCTTTATGAGGAGCATCAGCACTGCTCTGCCTGAGCAGAACCATCACCGCCATAGGTTGTCAAATAACCCGGATTTAACCCACACAGGTAAGTCCAATGGGGTGCAGGCATGTCCTCTATGCTTACAGCTTCCCGTGGGTGTTGGTTTGATACCGTTTGGGGACAGCCAAGGAGGCATCTGCAGGCAACAAAGGTAGGTGTGTGCTTGTGTGTGTGTTTCCTATGCAGATCCTAAGCCCAGTGTCACATGCAAGTAGGAGGAGTAAGAAGGGTTCCTGGCAAATCCGGGTTATGGATTGCATTTAAAAAGGCCCCGTGGGAGTGCAATGGGCCCCTGTCTTGCTGCTTAGCAATAATGGTATGGGTTTAGGTTCTGCTGTGTGTACTGGTGGTTGACTGCCCCCCAGCCCAGAGTGTGCATGGAAAATTGTCTGGCAGCCTCCCTGACAGCAAGCAGTGATAGTGCCCATGAAGGGGACCTTGTTGGGCCCGCCCCTTTCACGGTTATCGCTTCTCGGCCTTTTGGCTAAGATCAAGTGTAGTATCTGTTCTTATCAGTTTAATATCTGATACGTCCCCTATCTGGGGACCATATATTAAATGGATTTTTGAGAACGGGGGCCGATTTCGAAGCTTGCTTCCGTCGCCCTATGCATTGACCCGATATGGCAGTATCTTCGGGTACAGTGCACCACCCCCTTACAGGGTTAAAAAGAAAGATTCCTACTTTCATTGCTACCTGCTTGCTGGCTAGCCAGCTAGCCAGCCCTGTGGGCCTTGCTGCTGCTGCAGCCAATAAACAAAAGGTGGTGCTGCTGCTGCTTCTGCTGCTTCTGCTTCTGCTTGTGTCTGGCCCCTGTTGGAGCGTCCAGGCACAGGACTTCTGCTGCTGCTGACTAAATGGCCTCCTTAATTGGATCATTTGAGTAGCCAGCACACCTGTGCAGGTAGGGCATGACATGATAGGCAGCTGCCTTGATAGCGGGTGGGTGCTGAATGTTCCTAATTGACAAAATAAGATTAATGCTTATGAAGAAATATAAAATCTCATCCCTTCCCCAATATCGCGCCACACCCCTACCCCTTAATTCCCTGGTTGAACGTGATGGACATATGTCTTTTTTCGACCGTACTAACTATGTAACTATGTAACATAACATGGGGGGGGGGGGGTCTCCTGGCTGTTCACACAGGTGTGTCATTGCTGTACATTGACCATGCATTGCTTCTGTGGTATTGCAAAGGCAAAGACAAATGCTTCCAGCCATCCATTGCACTAATGGATTGGTCATCAGCTGGCTGTCTATGTCCCGCATCAATATAGACCAAAGTACAGAGGGTTAGGCTATGCTATTGTGCACCTACCTGATGCATCAGAAGGTGCGAGGCCCTTGCTAAATTCTGTGCACAGACTTTGAGATCTATGCTTTAGACTGTATCTAAACCTGCTCCAACATGGACTGACATTCTGGCCTACTTTCAGCCGATGCGACTTGTCTGTCGCTGAACAGTCGCTTTTTATGTATTCAGCACCTATGTATAATGTTGTAAAAATGCTCTAGAAGCTAAAGTCGCAGAAATGTCACACATATTTGGCCTGCAACTTTCTGTGCGACAAATTCAGACAGGAAAAATCAGTATAAATCCTTAGAAAATTATCCCCCAGTGTCTCCATCTGCTGGCGGTATTGAATAAGCATTGCTGCACTGATGGGGTATGCATTAGACGAAAAAAAAGAAGAAAAAGAAGAATAATACGCCCAGAAAAGAGGCGAAAAGGAGAAAAACGTAAAAAAACGTGAAAAAAAAGTAAGAGGAAGAGAAGGGAAAAAAAGGTGGAAATGGGTTTAAAAGTGATTTCGGCGGAGAAATATATATATATATATATATATATATATATATATATATATATGCGCACACACACACATAGATATAAACGTATTCTCCGTTGAGATATTGCAGCCGCTGCTGTGTCCAGGCCCAGGAGCCTTAGCACTGTGCTGTGATGTCACTCAATACCACTGACATCACTAGGTGTAAACAACATCTCTCCTTTGCTGTGTATGTGACTATGGAGCTGTTTGGTGATGTCGTCTATTACGGCCTTCATAGAAGCAACAGGAGATTGTTGCATCCATCTTGAACCCTCAGAACTACAGTGCTATGATGTCACTCACTTCCACAGGCCTTGCAGAGTGTAAACAACAACAACCCAGCTTTGTTGTGTATGTAACCAAAGGGATTTGTGATGTCACCTAGAACCTTCACAGCAGCGACAGCTTTATGAGGAGCATCAGCACTGCTCTGCCTGAGCAGAACCATCACCGCCATAGGTTGTCAAATAACCCGGATTTAACCCACACAGGTAAGTCCAATGGGGTGCAGGCATGTCCTCTATGCTTACAGCTTCCCGTGGGTGTTGGTTTGATACCGTTTGGGGACAGCCAAGGAGGCATCTGCAGGCAACAAAGGTAGGTGTGTGCTTGTGTGTGTGTTTCCTATGCAGATCCTAAGCCCAGTGTCACATGCAAGTAGGAGGAGTAAGAAGGGTTCCTGGCAAATCCGGGTTATGGATTGCATTTAAAAAGGCCCCGTGGGAGTGCAATGGGCCCCTGTCTTGCTGCTTAGCAATAATGGTATGGGTTTAGGTTCTGCTGTGTGTACTGGTGGTTGACTGCCCCCCAGCCCAGAGTGTGCATGGAAAATTGTCTGGCAGCCTCCCTGACAGCAAGCAGTGATAGTGCCCATGAAGGGGACCTTGTTGGGCCCGCCCCTTTCACGGTTATCGCTTCTCGGCCTTTTGGCTAAGATCAAGTGTAGTATCTGTTCTTATCAGTTTAATATCTGATACGTCCCCTATCTGGGGACCATATATTAAATGGATTTTTGAGAACGGGGGCCGATTTCGAAGCTTGCTTCCGTCGCCCTATGCATTGACCCGATATGGCAGTATCTTCGGGTACAGTGCACCACCCCCTTACAGGGTTAAAAAGAAAGATTCCTACTTTCATTGCTACCTGCTTGCTGGCTAGCCAGCTAGCCAGCCCTGTGGGCCTTGCTGCTGCTGCAGCCAATAAACAAAAGGTGGTGCTGCTGCTGCTTCTGCTGCTTCTGCTTGTGTCTGGCCCCTGTTGGAGCGTCCAGGCACAGGACTTCTGCTGCTGCTGACTAAATGGCCTCCTTAATTGGATCATTTGAGTAGCCAGCACACCTGTGCAGGTAGGGCATGACATGATAGGCAGCTGCCTTGATAGCGGGTGGGTGCTGAATGTTCCTAATTGACAAAATAAGATTAATGCTTATGAAGAAATATAAAATCTCATCCCTTCCCCAATATCGCGCCACACCCCTACCCCTTAATTCCCTGGTTGAACGTGATGGACATATGTCTTTTTTCGACCGTACTAACTATGTAACTATGTAACATAACATGGGGGGGGGGGGGGTCTCCTGGCTGTTCACACAGGTGTGTCATTGCTGTACATTGACCATGCATTGCTTCTGTGGTATTGCAAAGGCAAAGACAAATGCTTCCAGCCATCCATTGCACTAATGGATTGGTCATCAGCTGGCTGTCTATGTCCCGCATCAATATAGACCAAAGTACAGAGGGTTAGGCTATGCTATTGTGCACCTACCTGATGCATCAGAAGGTGCGAGGCCCTTGCTAAATTCTGTGCACAGACTTTGAGATCTATGCTTTAGACTGTATCTAAACCTGCTCCAACATGGACTGACATTCTGGCCTACTTTCAGCCGATGCGACTTGTCTGTCGCTGAACAGTCGCTTTTTATGTATTCAGCACCTATGTATAATGTTGTAAAAATGCTCTAGAAGCTAAAGTCGCAGAAATGTCACACATATTTGGCCTGCAACTTTCTGTGCGACAAATTCAGACAGGAAAAATCAGTATAAATCCTTAGAAAATTATCCCCCAGTGTCTCCATCTGCTGGCGGTATTGAATAAGCATTGCTGCACTGATGGGGTATGCATTAGACGAAAAAAAAGAAGAAAAAGAAGAATAATACGCCCAGAAAAGAGGCGAAAAGGAGAAAAACGTAAAAAAACGTGAAAAAAAAGTAAGAGGAAGAGAAGGGAAAAAAAGGTGGAAATGGGTTTAAAAGTGATTTCGGCGGAGAAATATATATATATATATATATATATATATATATATATATATATATATATATATATGCGCACACACACACATAGATATAAACGTATTCTCCGTTGAGATATTGCAGCCGCTGCTGTGTCCAGGCCCAGGAGCCTTAGCACTGTGCTGTGATGTCACTCAATACCACTGACATCACTAGGTGTAAACAACATCTCTCCTTTGCTGTGTATGTGACTATGGAGCTGTTTGGTGATGTCGTCTATTACGGCCTTCATAGAAGCAACAGGAGATTGTTGCATCCATCTTGAACCCTCAGAACTACAGTGCTATGATGTCACTCACTTCCACAGGCCTTGCAGAGTGTAAACAACAACAACCCAGCTTTGTTGTGTATGTAACCAAAGGGATTTGTGATGTCACCTAGAACCTTCACAGCAGCGACAGCTTTATGAGGAGCATCAGCACTGCTCTGCCTGAGCAGAACCATCACCGCCATAGGTTGTCAAATAACCCGGATTTAACCCACACAGGTAAGTCCAATGGGGTGCAGGCATGTCCTCTATGCTTACAGCTTCCCGTGGGTGTTGGTTTGATACCGTTTGGGGACAGCCAAGGAGGCATCTGCAGGCAACAAAGGTAGGTGTGTGCTTGTGTGTGTGTTTCCTATGCAGATCCTAAGCCCAGTGTCACATGCAAGTAGGAGGAGTAAGAAGGGTTCCTGGCAAATCCGGGTTATGGATTGCATTTAAAAAGGCCCCGTGGGAGTGCAATGGGCCCCTGTCTTGCTGCTTAGCAATAATGGTATGGGTTTAGGTTCTGCTGTGTGTACTGGTGGTTGACTGCCCCCCAGCCCAGAGTGTGCATGGAAAATTGTCTAGCAGCCTCCCTGACAGCAAGCAGTGATAGTGCCCATGAACGGGACCTTGTTGGGCCCGCCCCTTTCACGGTTATCGCTTCTCGGCCTTTTGGCTAAGATCAAGTGTAGTATCTGTTCTTATCAGTTTAATATCTGATACGTCCCCTATCTGGGGACCATATATTAAATGGATTTTTGAGAACGGGGGCCGATTTCGAAGCTTGCTTCCGTCGCCCTATGCATTGACCCGATATGGCAGTATCTTCGGGTACAGTGCACCACCCCCTTACAGGGTTAAAAAGAAAGATTCCTACTTTCATTGCTACCTGCTTGCTGGCTAGCCAGCTAGCCAGCCCTGTGGGCCTTGCTGCTGCTGCAGCCAATAAACAAAAGGTGGTGCTGCTGCTGCTTCTGCTGCTTCTGCTTCTGCTTGTGTCTGGCCCCTGTTGGAGCGTCCAGGCACAGGACTTCTGCTGCTGCTGACTAAATGGCCTCCTTAATTGGATCATTTGAGTAGCCAGCACACCTGTGCAGGTAGGGCATGACATGATAGGCAGCTGCCTTGATAGCGGGTGGGTGCTGAATGTTCCTAATTGACAAAATAAGATTAATGCTTATGAAGAAATATAAAATCTCATCCCTTCCCCAATATCGCGCCACACCCCTACCCCTTAATTCCCTGGTTGAACGTGATGGACATATGTCTTTTTTCGACCGTACTAACTATGTAACTATGTAACATAACATGGGGGGGGGGGGGTCTCCTGGCTGTTCACACAGGTGTGTCATTGCTGTACATTGACCATGCATTGCTTCTGTGGTATTGCAAAGGCAAAGACAAATGCTTCCAGCCATCCATTGCACTAATGGATTGGTCATCAGCTGGCTGTCTATGTCCCGCATCAATATAGACCAAAGTACAGAGGGTTAGGCTATGCTATTGTGCACCTACCTGATGCATCAGAAGGTGCGAGGCCCTTGCTAAATTCTGTGCACAGACTTTGAGATCTATGCTTTAGACTGTATCTAAACCTGCTCCAACATGGACTGACATTCTGGCCTACTTTCAGCCGATGCGACTTGTCTGTCGCTGAACAGTCGCTTTTTATGTATTCAGCACCTATGTATAATGTTGTAAAAATGCTCTAAAAGCTAAAGTCGCAGAAATGTCACACATATTTGGCCTGCAACTTTCTGTGCGACAAATTCAGACAGGAAAAATCAGTATAAATCCTTAGAAAATTATCCCCCAGTGTCTCCATCTGCTGGCGGTATTGAATAAGCATTGCTGCACTGATGGGGTATGCATTAGACGAAAAAAAAGAAGAAAAAGAAGAATAATACGCCCAGAAAAGAGGCGAAAAGGAGAAAAACGTAAAAAAACGTGAAAAAAAAGTAAGAGGAAGAGAAGGGAAAAAAAGGTGGAAATGGGTTTAAAAGTGATTTCGGCGGAGAAATATATATATATATATATATATATATATATATATATATGCGCACACACACACATAGATATAAACGTATTCTCCGTTGAGATATTGCAGCCGCTGCTGTGTCCAGGCCCAGGAGCCTTAGCACTGTGCTGTGATGTCACTCAATACCACTGACATCACTAGCTGTAAACAACATCTCTCCTTTGCTGTGTATGTGACTATGGAGCTGTTTGGTGATGTCGTCTATTACGGCCTTCATAGAAGCAACAGGAGATTGTTGCATCCATCTTGAACCCTCAGAACTACAGTGCTATGATGTCACTCACTTCCACAGGCCTTGCAGAGTGTAAACAACAACAACCCAGCTTTGTTGTGTATGTAACCAAAGGGATTTGTGATGTCACCTAGAACCTTCACAGCAGCGACAGCTTTATGAGGAGCATCAGCACTGCTCTGCCTGAGCAGAACCATCACCGCCATAGGTTGTCAAATAACCCGGATTTAACCCACACAGGTAAGTCCAATGGGGTGCAGGCATGTCCTCTATGCTTACAGCTTCCCGTGGGTGTTGGTTTGATACCGTTTGGGGACAGCCAAGGAGGCATCTGCAGGCAACAAAGGTAGGTGTGTGCTTGTGTGTGTGTTTCCTATGCAGATCCTAAGCCCAGTGTCACATGCAAGTAGGAGGAGTAAGAAGGGTTCCTGGCAAATCCGGGTTATGGATTGCATTTAAAAAGGCCCCGTGGGAGTGCAATGGGCCCCTGTCTTGCTGCTTAGCAATAATGGTATGGGTTTAGGTTCTGCTGTGTGTACTGGTGGTTGACTGCCCCCCAGCCCAGAGTGTGCATGGAAAATTGTCTGGCAGCCTCCCTGACAGCAAGCAGTGATAGTGCCCATGAAGGGGACCTTGTTGGGCCCGCCCCTTTCACGGTTATCGCTTCTCGGCCTTTTGGCTAAGATCAAGTGTAGTATCTGTTCTTATCAGTTTAATATCTGATACGTCCCCTATCTGGGGACCATATATTAAATGGATTTTTGAGAACGGGGGCCGATTTCGAAGCTTGCTTCCGTCGCCCTATGCATTGACCCGATATGGCAGTATCTTCGGGTACAGTGCACCACCCCCTTACAGGGTTAAAAAGAAAGATTCCTACTTTCATTGCTACCTGCTTGCTGGCTAGCCAGCTAGCCAGCCCTGTGGGCCTTGCTGCTGCTGCAGCCAATAAACAAAAGGTGGTGCTGCTGCTGCTTCTGCTGCTTCTGCTTGTGTCTGGCCCCTGTTGGAGCGTCCAGGCACAGGACTTCTGCTGCTGCTGACTAAATGGCCTCCTTAATTGGATCATTTGAGTAGCCAGTACACCTGTGCAGGTAGGGCATGACATGATAGGCAGCTGCCTTGATAGCGGGTGGGTGCTGAATGTTCCTAATTGACAAAATAAGATTAATGCTTATGAAGAAATATAAAATCTCATCCCTTCCCCAATATCGCGCCACACCCCTACCCCTTAATTCCCTGGTTGAACGTGATGGACATATGTCTTTTTTCGACCGTACTAACTATGTAACTATGTAACATAACATGGGGGGGGGGGGGTCTCCTGGCTGTTCACACAGGTGTGTCATTGCTGTACATTGACCATGCATTGCTTCTGTGGTATTGCAAAGGCAAAGACAAATGCTTCCAGCCATCCATTGCACTAATGGATTGGTCATCAGCTGGCTGTCTATGTCCCGCATCAATATAGACCAAAGTACAGAGGGTTAGGCTATGCTATTGTGCACCTACCTGATGCATCAGAAGGTGCGAGGCCCTTGCTAAATTCTGTGCACAGACTTTGAGATCTATGCTTTAGACTGTATCTAAACCTGCTCCAACATGGACTGACATTCTGGCCTACTTTCAGCCGATGCGACTTGTCTGTCGCTGAACAGTCGCTTTTTATGTATTCAGCACCTATGTATAATGTTGTAAAAATGCTCTAGAAGCTAAAGTCGCAGAAATGTCACACATATTTGGCCTGCAACTTTCTGTGCGACAAATTCAGACAGGAAAAATCAGTATAAATCCTTAGAAAATTATCCCCCAGTGTCTCCATCTGCTGGCGGTATTGAATAAGCATTGCTGCACTGATGGGGTATGCATTAGACGAAAAAAAAGAAGAAAAAGAAGAATAATACGCCCAGAAAAGAGGCGAAAAGGAGAAAAACGTAAAAAAACGTGAAAAAAAAAGTAAGAGGAAGAGAAGGGAAAAAAAGGTGGAAATGGGTTTAAAAGTGATTTCGGCGGAGAAATATATATATATATATATATATATATATATATATATATATATATGCGCACACACACACATAGATATAAACGTATTCTCCGTTGAGATATTGCAGCCGCTGCTGTGTCCAGGCCCAGGAGCCTTAGCACTGTGCTGTGATGTCACTCAATACCACTGACATCACTAGGTGTAAACAACATCTCTCCTTTGCTGTGTATGTGACTATGGAGCTGTTTGGTGATGTCGTCTATTACGGCCTTCATAGAAGCAACAGGAGATTGTTGCATCCATCTTGAACCCTCAGAACTACAGTGCTATGATGTCACTCACTTCCACAGGCCTTGCAGAGTGTAAACAACAACAACCCAGCTTTGTTGTGTATGTAACCAAAGGGATTTGTGATGTCACCTAGAACCTTCACAGCAGCGACAGCTTTATGAGGAGCATCAGCACTGCTCTGCCTGAGCAGAACCATCACCGCCATAGGTTGTCAAATAACCCGGATTTAACCCACACAGGTAAGTCCAATGGGGTGCAGGCATGTCCTCTATGCTTACAGCTTCCCGTGGGTGTTGGTTTGATACCGTTTGGGGACAGCCAAGGAGGCATCTGCAGGCAACAAAGGTAGGTGTGTGCTTGTGTGTGTGTTTCCTATGCAGATCCTAAGCCCAGTGTCACATGCAAGTAGGAGGAGTAAGAAGGGTTCCTGGCAAATCCGGGTTATGGATTGCATTTAAAAAGGCCCCGTGGGAGTGCAATGGGCCCCTGTCTTGCTGCTTAGCAATAATGGTATGGGTTTAGGTTCTGCTGTGTGTACTGGTGGTTGACTGCCCCCCAGCCCAGAGTGTGCATGGAAAATTGTCTGGCAGCCTCCCTGACAGCAAGCAGTGATAGTGCCCATGAAGGGGACCTTGTTGGGCCCGCCCCTTTCACGGTTATCGCTTCTCGGCCTTTTGGCTAAGATCAAGTGTAGTATCTGTTCTTATCAGTTTAATATCTGATACGTCCCCTATCTGGGGACCATATATTAAATGGATTTTTGAGAACGGGGGCCGATTTCGAAGCTTGCTTCCGTCGCCCTATGCATTGACCCGATATGGCAGTATCTTCGGGTACAGTGCACCACCCCCTTACAGGGTTAAAAAGAAAGATTCCTACTTTCATTGCTACCTGCTTGCTGGCTAGCCAGCTAGCCAGCCCTGTGGGCCTTGCTGCTGCTGCAGCCAATAAACAAAAGGTGGTGCTGCTGCTGCTTCTGCTGCTTCTGCTTCTGCTTGTGTCTGGCCCCTGTTGGAGCGTCCAGGCACAGGACTTCTGCTGCTGCTGACTAAATGGCCTCCTTAATTGGATCATTTGAGTAGCCAGCACACCTGTGCAGGTAGGGCATGACATGATAGGCAGCTGCCTTGATAGCGGGTGGGTGCTGAATGTTCCTAATTGACAAAATAAGATTAATGCTTATGAAGAAATATAAAATCTCATCCCTTCCCCAATATCGCGCCACACCCCTACCCCTTAATTCCCTGGTTGAACGTGATGGACATATGTCTTTTTTCGACCGTACTAACTATGTAACTATGTAACATAACATGGGGGGGGGGGGGTCTCCTGGCTGTTCACACAGGTGTGTCATTGCTGTACATTGACCATGCATTGCTTCTGTGGTATTGCAAAGGCAAAGACAAATGCTTCCAGCCATCCATTGCACTAATGGATTGGTCATCAGCTGGCTGTCTATGTCCCGCATCAATATAGACCAAAGTACAGAGGGTTAGGCTATGCTATTGTGCACCTACCTGATGCATCAGAAGGTGCGAGGCCCTTGCTAAATTCTGTGCACAGACTTTGAGATCTATGCTTTAGACTGTATCTAAACCTGCTCCAACATGGACTGACATTCTGGCCTACTTTCAGCCGATGCGACTTGTCTGTCGCTGAACAGTCGCTTTTTATGTATTCAGCACCTATGTATAATGTTGTAAAAATGCTCTAGAAGCTAAAGTCGCAGAAATGTCACACATATTTGGCCTGCAACTTTCTGTGCGACAAATTCAGACAGGAAAAATCAGTATAAATCCTTAGAAAATTATCCCCCAGTGTCTCCATCTGCTGGCGGTATTGAATAAGCATTGCTGCACTGATGGGGTATGCATTAGACGAAAAAAAAGAAGAAAAAGAAGAATAATACGCCCAGAAAAGAGGCGAAAAGGAGAAAAACGTAAAAAAACGTGAAAAAAAAGTAAGAGGAAGAGAAGGGAAAAAAAGGTGGAAATGGGTTTAAAAGTGATTTCGGCGGAGAATATATATATATATATATATATATATATATATATATATATATATATATGCGCACACACACACATAGATATAAACGTATTCTCCGTTGAGATATTGCAGCCGCTGCTGTGTCCAGGCCCAGGAGCCTTAGCACTGTGCTGTGATGTCACTCAATACCACTGACATCACTAGGTGTAAACAACATCTCTCCTTTGCTGTGTATGTGACTATGGAGCTGTTTGGTGATGTCGTCTATTACGGCCTTCATAGAAGCAACAGGAGATTGTTGCATCCATCTTGAACCCTCAGAACTACAGTGCTATGATGTCACTCACTTCCACAGGCCTTGCAGAGTGTAAACAACAACAACCCAGCTTTGTTGTGTATGTAACCAAAGGGATTTGTGATGTCACCTAGAACCTTCACAGCAGCGACAGCTTTATGAGGAGCATCAGCACTGCTCTGCCTGAGCAGAACCATCACCGCCATAGGTTGTCAAATAACCCGGATTTAACCCACACAGGTAAGTCCAATGGGGTGCAGGCATGTCCTCTATGCTTACAGCTTCCCGTGGGTGTTGGTTTGATACCGTTTGGGGACAGCCAAGGAGGCATCTGCAGGCAACAAAGGTAGGTGTGTGCTTGTGTGTGTGTTTCCTATGCAGATCCTAAGCCCAGTGTCACATGCAAGTAGGAGGAGTAAGAAGGGTTCCTGGCAAATCCGGGTTATGGATTGCATTTAAAAAGGCCCCGTGGGAGTGCAATGGGCCCCTGTCTTGCTGCTTAGCAATAATGGTATGGGTTTAGGTTCTGCTGTGTGTACTGGTGGTTGACTGCCCCCCAGCCCAGAGTGTGCATGGAAAATTGTCTGGCAGCCTCCCTGACAGCAAGCAGTGATAGTGCCCATGAAGGGGACCTTGTTGGGCCCGCCCCTTTCACGGTTATCGCTTCTTCTCGGCCTTTTGGCTAAGATCAAGTGTAGTATCTGTTCTTATCAGTTTAATATCTGATACGTCCCCTATCTGGGGACCATATATTAAATGGATTTTTGAGAACGGGGGCCGATTTCGAAGCTTGCTTCCGTCGCCCTATGCATTGACCCGATATGGCAGTATCTTCGGGTACAGTGCACCACCCCCTTACAGGGTTAAAAAGAAAGATTCCTACTTTCATTGCTACCTGCTTGCTGGCTAGCCAGCTAGCCAGCCCTGTGGGCCTTGCTGCTGCTGCAGCCAATAAACAAAAGGTGGTGCTGCTGCTGCTTCTGCTGCTTCTGCTTCTGCTTGTGTCTGGCCCCTGTTGGAGCGTCCAGGCACAGGACTTCTGCTGCTGCTGACTAAATGGCCTCCTTAATTGGATCATTTGAGTAGCCAGCACACCTGTGCAGGTAGGGCATGACATGATAGGCAGCTGCCTTGATAGCGGGTGGGTGCTGAATGTTCCTAATTGACAAAATAAGATTAATGCTTATGAAGAAATATAAAATCTCATCCCTTCCCCAATATCGCGCCACACCCCTACCCCTTAATTCCCTGGTTGAACGTGATGGACATATGTCTTTTTTCGACCGTACTAACTATGTAACTATGTAACATAACATGGGGGGGGGGGGTCTCCTGGCTGTTCACACAGGTGTGTCATTGCTGTACATTGACCATGCATTGCTTCTGTGGTATTGCAAAGGCAAAGACAAATGCTTCCAGCCATCCATTGCACTAATGGATTGGTCATCAGCTGGCTGTCTATGTCCCGCATCAATATAGACCAAAGTACAGAGGGTTAGGCTATGCTATTGTGCACCTACCTGATGCATCAGAAGGTGCGAGGCCCTTGCTAAATTCTGTGCACAGACTTTGAGATCTATGCTTTAGACTGTATCTAAACCTGCTCCAACATGGACTGACATTCTGGCCTACTTTCAGCCGATGCGACTTGTCTGTCGCTGAACAGTCGCTTTTTATGTATTCAGCACCTATGTATAATGTTGTAAAAATGCTCTAGAAGCTAAAGTCGCAGAAATGTCACACATATTTGGCCTGCAACTTTCTGTGCGACAAATTCAGACAGGAAAAATCAGTATAAATCCTTAGAAAATTATCCCCCAGTGTCTCCATCTGCTGGCGGTATTGAATAAGCATTGCTGCACTGATGGGGTATGCATTAGACGAAAAAAAAGAAGAAAAAGAAGAATAATACGCCCAGAAAAGAGGCGAAAAGGAGAAAAACGTAAAAAAACGTGAAAAAAAAGTAAGAGGAAGAGAAGGGAAAAAAAGGTGGAAATGGGTTTAAAAGTGATTTCGGCGGAGAAATATATATATATATATATATATATATATATATATATATATGCGCACACACACACATAGATATAAACGTATTCTCCGTTGAGATATTGCAGCCGCTGCTGTGTCCAGGCCCAGGAGCCTTAGCACTGTGCTGTGATGTCACTCAATACCACTGACATCACTAGGTGTAAACAACATCTCTCCTTTGCTGTGTATGTGACTATGGAGCTGTTTGGTGATGTCGTCTATTACGGCCTTCATAGAAGCAACAGGAGATTGTTGCATCCATCTTGAACCCTCAGAACTACAGTGCTATGATGTCACTCACTTCCACAGGCCTTGCAGAGTGTAAACAACAACAACCCAGCTTTGTTGTGTATGTAACCAAAGGGATTTGTGATGTCACCTAGAACCTTCACAGCAGCGACAGCTTTATGAGGAGCATCAGCACTGCTCTGCCTGAGCAGAACCATCACCGCCATAGGTTGTCAAATAACCCGGATTTAACCCACACAGGTAAGTCCAATGGGGTGCAGGCATGTCCTCTATGCTTACAGCTTCCCGTGGGTGTTGGTTTGATACCGTTTGGGGACAGCCAAGGAGGCATCTGCAGGCAACAAAGGTAGGTGTGTGCTTGTGTGTGTGTTTCCTATGCAGATCCTAAGCCCAGTGTCACATGCAAGTAGGAGGAGTAAGAAGGGTTCCTGGCAAATCCGGGTTATGGATTGCATTTAAAAAGGCCCCGTGGGAGTGCAATGGGCCCCTGTCTTGCTGCTTAGCAATAATGGTATGGGTTTAGGTTCTGCTGTGTGTACTGGTGGTTGACTGCCCCCCAGCCCAGAGTGTGCATGGAAAATTGTCTGGCAGCCTCCCTGACAGCAAGCAGTGATAGTGCCCATGAAGGGGACCTTGTTGGGCCCGCCCCTTTCACGGTTATCGCTTCTCGGCCTTTTGGCTAAGATCAAGTGTAGTATCTGTTCTTATCAGTTTAATATCTGATACGTCCCCTATCTGGGGACCATATATTAAATGGATTTTTGAGAACGGGGGCCGATTTCGAAGCTTGCTTCCGTCGCCCTATGCATTGACCCGATATGGCAGTATCTTCGGGTACAGTGCACCACCCCCTTACAGGGTTAAAAAGAAAGATTCCTACTTTCATTGCTACCTGCTTGCTGGCTAGCCAGCTAGCCAGCCCTGTGGGCCTTGCTGCTGCTGCAGCCAATAAACAAAAGGTGGTGCTGCTGCTGCTTCTGCTGCTTCTGCTTCTGCTTGTGTCTGGCCCCTGTTGGAGCGTCCAGGCACAGGACTTCTGCTGCTGCTGACTAAATGGCCTCCTTAATTGGATCATTTGAGTAGCCAGCACACCTGTGCAGGTAGGGCATGACATGATAGGCAGCTGCCTTGATAGCGGGTGGGTGCTGAATGTTCCTAATTGACAAAATAAGATTAATGCTTATGAAGAAATATAAAATCTCATCCCTTCCCCAATATCGCGCCACACCCCTACCCCTTAATTCCCTGGTTGAACGTGATGGACATATGTCTTTTTTCGACCGTACTAACTATGTAACTATGTAACATAACATGGGGGGGGGGGGGGTCTCCTGGCTGTTCACACAGGTGTGTCATTGCTGTACATTGACCATGCATTGCTTCTGTGGTATTGCAAAGGCAAAGACAAATGCTTCCAGCCATCCATTGCACTAATGGATTGGTCATCAGCTGGCTGTCTATGTCCCGCATCAATATAGACCAAAGTACAGAGGGTTAGGCTATGCTATTGTGCACCTACCTGATGCATCAGAAGGTGCGAGGCCCTTGCTAAATTCTGTGCACAGACTTTGAGATCTATGCTTTAGACTGTATCTAAACCTGCTCCAACATGGACTGACATTCTGGCCTACTTTCAGCCGATGCGACTTGTCTGTCGCTGAACAGTCGCTTTTTATGTATTCAGCACCTATGTATAATGTTGTAAAAATGCTCTAGAAGCTAAAGTCGCAGAAATGTCACACATATTTGGCCTGCAACTTTCTGTGCGACAAATTCAGACAGGAAAAATCAGTATAAATCCTTAGAAAATTATCCCCCAGTGTCTCCATCTGCTGGCGGTATTGAATAAGCATTGCTGCACTGATGGGGTATGCATTAGACGAAAAAAAAGAAGAAAAAGAAGAATAATACGCCCAGAAAAGAGGCGAAAAGGAGAAAAACGTAAAAAAACGTGAAAAAAAAGTAAGAGGAAGAGAAGGGAAAAAAAGGTGGAAATGGGTTTAAAAGTGATTTCGGCGGAGAATATATATATATATATATATATATATATATATATATATATGCGCACACACACACATAGATATAAACGTATTCTCCGTTGAGATATTGCAGCCGCTGCTGTGTCCAGGCCCAGGAGCCTTAGCACTGTGCTGTGATGTCACTCAATACCACTGACATCACTAGGTGTAAACAACATCTCTCCTTTGCTGTGTATGTGACTATGGAGCTGTTTGGTGATGTCGTCTATTACGGCCTTCATAGAAGCAACAGGAGATTGTTGCATCCATCTTGAACCCTCAGAACTACAGTGCTATGATGTCACTCACTTCCACAGGCCTTGCAGAGTGTAAACAACAACAACCCAGCTTTGTTGTGTATGTAACCAAAGGGATTTGTGATGTCACCTAGAACCTTCACAGCAGCGACAGCTTTATGAGGAGCATCAGCACTGCTCTGCCTGAGCAGAACCATCACCGCCATAGGTTGTCAAATAACCCGGATTTAACCCACACAGGTAAGTCCAATGGGGTGCAGGCATGTCCTCTATGCTTACAGCTTCCCGTGGGTGTTGGTTTGATACCGTTTGGGGACAGCCAAGGAGGCATCTGCAGGCAACAAAGGTAGGTGTGTGCTTGTGTGTGTGTTTCCTATGCAGATCCTAAGCCCAGTGTCACATGCAAGTAGGAGGAGTAAGAAGGGTTCCTGGCAAATCCGGGTTATGGATTGCATTTAAAAAGGCCCCGTGGGAGTGCAATGGGCCCCTGTCTTGCTGCTTAGCAATAATGGTATGGGTTTAGGTTCTGCTGTGTGTACTGGTGGTTGACTGCCCCCCAGCCCAGAGTGTGCATGGAAAATTGTCTGGCAGCCTCCCTGACAGCAAGCAGTGATAGTGCCCATGAAGGGGACCTTGTTGGGCCCGCCCCTTTCACGGTTATCGCTTCTCGGCCTTTTGGCTAAGATCAAGTGTAGTATCTGTTCTTATCAGTTTAATATCTGATACGTCCCCTATCTGGGGACCATATATTAAATGGATTTTTGAGAACGGGGGCCGATTTCGAAGCTTGCTTCCGTCGCCCTATGCATTGACCCGATATGGCAGTATCTTCGGGTACAGTGCACCACCCCCTTACAGGGTTAAAAAGAAAGATTCCTACTTTCATTGCTACCTGCTTGCTGGCTAGCCAGCTAGCCAGCCCTGTGGGCCTTGCTGCTGCTGCAGCCAATAAACAAAAGGTGGTGCTGCTGCTGCTTCTGCTGCTTCTGCTTCTGCTTGTGTCTGGCCCCTGTTGGAGCGTCCAGGCACAGGACTTCTGCTGCTGCTGACTAAATGGCCTCCTTAATTGGATCATTTGAGTAGCCAGCACACCTGTGCAGGTAGGGCATGACATGATAGGCAGCTGCCTTGATAGCGGGTGGGTGCTGAATGTTCCTAATTGACAAAATAAGATTAATGCTTATGAAGAAATATAAAATCTCATCCCTTCCCCAATATCGCGCCACACCCCTACCCCTTAATTCCCTGGTTGAACGTGATGGACATATGTCTTTTTTCGACCGTACTAACTATGTAACTATGTAACATAACATGGGGGGGGGGGGGTCTCCTGGCTGTTCACACAGGTGTGTCATTGCTGTACATTGACCATGCATTGCTTCTGTGGTATTGCAAAGGCAAAGACAAATGCTTCCAGCCATCCATTGCACTAATGGATTGGTCATCAGCTGGCTGTCTATGTCCCGCATCAATATAGACCAAAGTACAGAGGGTTAGGCTATGCTATTGTGCACCTACCTGATGCATCAGAAGGTGCGAGGCCCTTGCTAAATTCTGTGCACAGACTTTGAGATCTATGCTTTAGACTGTATCTAAACCTGCTCCAACATGGACTGACATTCTGGCCTACTTTCAGCCGATGCGACTTGTCTGTCGCTGAACAGTCGCTTTTTATGTATTCAGCACCTATGTATAATGTTGTAAAAATGCTCTAGAAGCTAAAGTCGCAGAAATGTCACACATATTTGGCCTGCAACTTTCTGTGCGACAAATTCAGACAGGAAAAATCAGTATAAATCCTTAGAAAATTATCCCCCAGTGTCTCCATCTGCTGGCGGTATTGAATAAGCATTGCTGCACTGATGGGGTATGCATTAGACGAAAAAAAAGAAGAAAAAGAAGAATAATACGCCCAGAAAAGAGGCGAAAAGGAGAAAAACGTAAAAAAACGTGAAAAAAAAGTAAGAGGAAGAGAAGGGAAAAAAAGGTGGAAATGGGTTTAAAAGTGATTTCGGCGGAGATATATATATATATATATATATATATATATATATATATATATATATATATATATGCGCACACACACACATAGATATAAACGTATTCTCCGTTGAGATATTGCAGCCGCTGCTGTGTCCAGGCCCAGGAGCCTTAGCACTGTGCTGTGATGTCACTCAATACCACTGACATCACTAGGTGTAAACAACATCTCTCCTTTGCTGTGTATGTGACTATGGAGCTGTTTGGTGATGTCGTCTATTACGGCCTTCATAGAAGCAACAGGAGATTGTTGCATCCATCTTGAACCCTCAGAACTACAGTGCTATGATGTCACTCACTTCCACAGGCCTTGCAGAGTGTAAACAACAACAACCCAGCTTTGTTGTGTATGTAACCAAAGGGATTTGTGATGTCACCTAGAACCTTCACAGCAGCGACAGCTTTATGAGGAGCATCAGCACTGCTCTGCCTGAGCAGAACCATCACCGCCATAGGTTGTCAAATAACCCGGATTTAACCCACACAGGTAAGTCCAATGGGGTGCAGGCATGTCCTCTATGCTTACAGCTTCCCGTGGGTGTTGGTTTGATACCGTTTGGGGACAGCCAAGGAGGCATCTGCAGGCAACAAAGGTAGGTGTGTGCTTGTGTGTGTGTTTCCTATGCAGATCCTAAGCCCAGTGTCACATGCAAGTAGGAGGAGTAAGAAGGGTTCCTGGCAAATCCGGGTTATGGATTGCATTTAAAAAGGCCCCGTGGGAGTGCAATGGGCCCCTGTCTTGCTGCTTAGCAATAATGGTATGGGTTTAGGTTCTGCTGTGTGTACTGGTGGTTGACTGCCCCCCAGCCCAGAGTGTGCATGGAAAATTGTCTGGCAGCCTCCCTGACAGCAAGCAGTGATAGTGCCCATGAAGGGGACCTTGTTGGGCCCGCCCCTTTCACGGTTATCGCTTCTCGGCCTTTTGGCTAAGATCAAGTGTAGTATCTGTTCTTATCAGTTTAATATCTGATACGTCCCCTATCTGGGGACCATATATTAAATGGATTTTTGAGAACGGGGGCCGATTTCGAAGCTTGCTTCCGTCGCCCTATGCATTGACCCGATATGGCAGTATCTTCGGGTACAGTGCACCACCCCCTTACAGGGTTAAAAAGAAAGATTCCTACTTTCATTGCTACCTGCTTGCTGGCTAGCCAGCTAGCCAGCCCTGTGGGCCTTGCTGCTGCTGCAGCCAATAAACAAAAGGTGGTGCTGCTGCTGCTTCTGCTGCTTCTGCTTCTGCTTGTGTCTGGCCCCTGTTGGAGCGTCCAGGCACAGGACTTCTGCTGCTGCTGACTAAATGGCCTCCTTAATTGGATCATTTGAGTAGCCAGCACACCTGTGCAGGTAGGGCATGACATGATAGGCAGCTGCCTTGATAGCGGGTGGGTGCTGAATGTTCCTAATTGACAAAATAAGATTAATGCTTATGAAGAAATATAAAATCTCATCCCTTCCCCAATATCGCGCCACACCCCTACCCCTTAATTCCCTGGTTGAACGTGATGGACATATGTCTTTTTTCGACCGTACTAACTATGTAACTATGTAACATAACATGGGGGGGGGGGGGTCTCCTGGCTGTTCACACAGGTGTGTCATTGCTGTACATTGACCATGCATTGCTTCTGTGGTATTGCAAAGGCAAAGACAAATGCTTCCAGCCATCCATTGCACTAATGGATTGGTCATCAGCTGGCTGTCTATGTCCCGCATCAATATAGACCAAAGTACAGAGGGTTAGGCTATGCTATTGTGCACCTACCTGATGCATCAGAAGGTGCGAGGCCCTTGCTAAATTCTGTGCACAGACTTTGAGATCTATGCTTTAGACTGTATCTAAACCTGCTCCAACATGGACTGACATTCTGGCCTACTTTCAGCCGATGCGACTTGTCTGTCGCTGAACAGTCGCTTTTTATGTATTCAGCACCTATGTATAATGTTGTAAAAATGCTCTAGAAGCTAAAGTCGCAGAAATGTCACACATATTTGGCCTGCAACTTTCTGTGCGACAAATTCAGACAGGAAAAATCAGTATAAATCCTTAGAAAATTATCCCCCAGTGTCTCCATCTGCTGGCGGTATTGAATAAGCATTGCTGCACTGATGGGGTATGCATTAGACGAAAAAAAAGAAGAAAAAGAAGAATAATACGCCCAGAAAAGAGGCGAAAAGGAGAAAAACGTAAAAAAACGTGAAAAAAAAGTAAGAGGAAGAGAAGGGAAAAAAAGGTGGAAATGGGTTTAAAAGTGATTTCGGCGGAGATATATATATATATATATATATATATATATATATATATATATATATATATATATGCGCACACACACACATAGATATAAACGTATTCTCCGTTGAGATATTGCAGCCGCTGCTGTGTCCAGGCCCAGGAGCCTTAGCACTGTGCTGTGATGTCACTCAATACCACTGACATCACTAGGTGTAAACAACATCTCTCCTTTGCTGTGTATGTGACTATGGAGCTGTTTGGTGATGTCGTCTATTACGGCCTTCATAGAAGCAACAGGAGATTGTTGCATCCATCTTGAACCCTCAGAACTACAGTGCTATGATGTCACTCACTTCCACAGGCCTTGCAGAGTGTAAACAACAACAACCCAGCTTTGTTGTGTATGTAACCAAAGGGATTTGTGATGTCACCTAGAACCTTCACAGCAGCGACAGCTTTATGAGGAGCATCAGCACTGCTCTGCCTGAGCAGAACCATCACCGCCATAGGTTGTCAAATAACCCGGATTTAACCCACACAGGTAAGTCCAATGGGGTGCAGGCATGTCCTCTATGCTTACAGCTTCCCGTGGGTGTTGGTTTGATACCGTTTGGGGACAGCCAAGGAGGCATCTGCAGGCAACAAAGGTAGGTGTGTGCTTGTGTGTGTGTTTCCTATGCAGATCCTAAGCCCAGTGTCACATGCAAGTAGGAGGAGTAAGAAGGGTTCCTGGCAAATCCGGGTTATGGATTGCATTTAAAAAGGCCCCGTGGGAGTGCAATGGGCCCCTGTCTTGCTGCTTAGCAATAATGGTATGGGTTTAGGTTCTGCTGTGTGTACTGGTGGTTGACTGCCCCCCAGCCCAGAGTGTGCATGGAAAATTGTCTGGCAGCCTCCCTGACAGCAAGCAGTGATAGTGCCCATGAAGGGGACCTTGTTGGGCCCGCCCCTTTCACGGTTATCGCTTCTCGGCCTTTTGGCTAAGATCAAGTGTAGTATCTGTTCTTATCAGTTTTCATGCTGGTGGGGATGGGTGCTGCATGGAGGATGCAGGTGTACCAGGGCTTTCCGGGGCTGGTTCTGAGGAATCAGCTCGACGGCTGCCCCGATGTGACCTGTTCCCTCCGGGTCTCGCCATGAGGCTGAGAGGGTCTAGAGCCGAGGTACTTTTGTGCCTCGGGGATTGGTGACCCCGAGGTGCCGAAACTCACTGGGAGAATAGACTCACTGAGTTGAAGCACGGGCACCATAATCTCTTCACCTTGTGGCACTCACCTCTTGATTCCCGGCCTTCTGGCTAGGATCAGAGAAATTTTTATAGATCCGGCCGGATGTCCGGGCAGTATATCTGCACACATTCACTTATTTATTTCTTTTTTGTCTCACTGTGTCACTTTTTGCGTGTTGTGTGTTCACAGGATTTGTCAGGATGCGGTAGCCCTTCTGGGTGTCCCTCCTGGCGGTCTAGGGGAGGTGTGTGTGGCCATTAGGTTCCGCACCTCCCTGCAAACACCCCGGGTACTCCTGCTTTGGCAGGGTACCTACCGTAATCGGCTCTGCGGGCAGATACCTTGGCCAACGCCAAGGGGGATGCCGGGAGCATTTGTGGTCCCCTAGTAGCTTCGGCGAAAAGGGACATCGAACCTGGAACCTCGCAGGTACCTTTTGGTCCGGAGGCGAAGGGTAAGGTTTGTTGGGGGGCCTCTCTCCTATCGGAGAAGGGCTTGCGATAGACCGCATCCTTTGTGCACGTTTTTTTAGTGTAACACGTTTGCACTTTTTCTTGCACTTTCGGTGAATCGAAAGCACGTTCCTCGGCTTTAGATAAAAAAAAAAAAAAAAAAAAAAAAAAAAATCTGTTCTTATCAGTTTAATATCTGATACGTCCCCTATCTGGGGACCATATATTAAATGGATTTTTGAGAACGGGGGCCGATTTCGAAGCTTGCTTCCGTCGCCCTATGCATTGACCCGATATGGCAGTATCTTCGGGTACAGTGCACCACCCCCTTACAGGGTTAAAAAGAAAGATTCCTACTTTCATTGCTACCTGCTTGCTGGCTAGCCAGCTAGCCAGCCCTGTGGGCCTTGCTGCTGCTGCAGCCAATAAACAAAAGGTGGTGCTGCTGCTGCTTCTGCTGCTTCTGCTTCTGCTTGTGTCTGGCCCCTGTTGGAGCGTCCAGGCACAGGACTTCTGCTGCTGCTGACTAAATGGCCTCCTTAATTGGATCATTTGAGTAGCCAGCACACCTGTGCAGGTAGGGCATGACATGATAGGCAGCTGCCTTGATAGCGGGTGGGTGCTGAATGTTCCTAATTGACAAAATAAGATTAATGCTTATGAAGAAATATAAAATCTCATCCCTTCCCCAATATCGCGCCACACCCCTACCCCTTAATTCCCTGGTTGAACGTGATGGACATATGTCTTTTTTCGACCGTACTAACTATGTAACTATGTAACATAACATGGGGGGGGGGGGGGTCTCCTGGCTGTTCACACAGGTGTGTCATTGCTGTACATTGACCATGCATTGCTTCTGTGGTATTGCAAAGGCAAAGACAAATGCTTCCAGCCATCCATTGCACTAATGGATTGGTCATCAGCTGGCTGTCTATGTCCCGCATCAATATAGACCAAAGTACAGAGGGTTAGGCTATGCTATTGTGCACCTACCTGATGCATCAGAAGGTGCGAGGCCCTTGCTAAATTCTGTGCACAGACTTTGAGATCTATGCTTTAGACTGTATCTAAACCTGCTCCAACATGGACTGACATTCTGGCCTACTTTCAGCCGATGCGACTTGTCTGTCGCTGAACAGTCGCTTTTTATGTATTCAGCACCTATGTATAATGTTGTAAAAATGCTCTAGAAGCTAAAGTCGCAGAAATGTCACACATATTTGGCCTGCAACTTTCTGTGCGACAAATTCAGACAGGAAAAATCAGTATAAATCCTTAGAAAATTATCCCCCAGTGTCTCCATCTGCTGGCGGTATTGAATAAGCATTGCTGCACTGATGGGGTATGCATTAGACGAAAAAAAAGAAGAAAAAGAAGAATAATACGCCCAGAAAAGAGGCGAAAAGGAGAAAAACGTAAAAAAACGTGAAAAAAAAGTAAGAGGAAGAGAAGGGAAAAAAAGGTGGAAATGGGTTTAAAAGTGATTTCGGCGGAGAATATATATATATATATATATATATATATATATATATATATATATATGCGCACACACACACATAGATATAAACGTATTCTCCGTTGAGATATTGCAGCCGCTGCTGTGTCCAGGCCCAGGAGCCTTAGCACTGTGCTGTGATGTCACTCAATACCACTGACATCACTAGGTGTAAACAACATCTCTCCTTTGCTGTGTATGTGACTATGGAGCTGTTTGGTGATGTCGTCTATTACGGCCTTCATAGAAGCAACAGGAGATTGTTGCATCCATCTTGAACCCTCAGAACTACAGTGCTATGATGTCACTCACTTCCACAGGCCTTGCAGAGTGTAAACAACAACAACCCAGCTTTGTTGTGTATGTAACCAAAGGGATTTGTGATGTCACCTAGAACCTTCACAGCAGCGACAGCTTTATGAGGAGCATCAGCACTGCTCTGCCTGAGCAGAACCATCACCGCCATAGGTTGTCAAATAACCCGGATTTAACCCACACAGGTAAGTCCAATGGGGTGCAGGCATGTCCTCTATGCTTACAGCTTCCCGTGGGTGTTGGTTTGATACCGTTTGGGGACAGCCAAGGAGGCATCTGCAGGCAACAAAGGTAGGTGTGTGCTTGTGTGTGTGTTTCCTATGCAGATCCTAAGCCCAGTGTCACATGCAAGTAGGAGGAGTAAGAAGGGTTCCTGGCAAATCCGGGTTATGGATTGCATTTAAAAAGGCCCCGTGGGAGTGCAATGGGCCCCTGTCTTGCTGCTTAGCAATAATGGTATGGGTTTAGGTTCTGCTGTGTGTACTGGTGGTTGACTGCCCCCCAGCCCAGAGTGTGCATGGAAAATTGTCTGGCAGCCTCCCTGACAGCAAGCAGTGATAGTGCCCATGAAGGGGACCTTGTTGGGCCCGCCCCTTTCACGGTTATCGCTTCTCGGCCTTTTGGCTAAGATCAAGTGTAGTATCTGTTCTTATCAGTTTAATATCTGATACGTCCCCTATCTGGGGACCATATATTAAATGGATTTTTGAGAACGGGGGCCGATTTCGAAGCTTGCTTCCGTCGCCCTATGCATTGACCCGATATGGCAGTATCTTCGGGTACAGTGCACCACCCCCTTACAGGGTTAAAAAGAAAGATTCCTACTTTCATTGCTACCTGCTTGCTGGCTAGCCAGCTAGCCAGCCCTGTGGGCCTTGCTGCTGCTGCAGCCAATAAACAAAAGGTGGTGCTGCTGCTGCTTCTGCTGCTTCTGCTTCTGCTTGTGTCTGGCCCCTGTTGGAGCGTCCAGGCACAGGACTTCTGCTGCTGCTGACTAAATGGCCTCCTTAATTGGATCATTTGAGTAGCCAGCACACCTGTGCAGGTAGGGCATGACATGATAGGCAGCTGCCTTGATAGCGGGTGGGTGCTGAATGTTCCTAATTGACAAAATAAGATTAATGCTTATGAAGAAATATAAAATCTCATCCCTTCCCCAATATCGCGCCACACCCCTACCCCTTAATTCCCTGGTTGAACGTGATGGACATATGTCTTTTTTCGACCGTACTAACTATGTAACTATGTAACATAACATGGGGGGGGGGGGGTCTCCTGGCTGTTCACACAGGTGTGTCATTGCTGTACATTGACCATGCATTGCTTCTGTGGTATTGCAAAGGCAAAGACAAATGCTTCCAGCCATCCATTGCACTAATGGATTGGTCATCAGCTGGCTGTCTATGTCCCGCATCAATATAGACCAAAGTACAGAGGGTTAGGCTATGCTATTGTGCACCTACCTGATGCATCAGAAGGTGCGAGGCCCTTGCTAAATTCTGTGCACAGACTTTGAGATCTATGCTTTAGACTGTATCTAAACCTGCTCCAACATGGACTGACATTCTGGCCTACTTTCAGCCGATGCGACTTGTCTGTCGCTGAACAGTCGCTTTTTATGTATTCAGCACCTATGTATAATGTTGTAAAAATGCTCTAGAAGCTAAAGTCGCAGAAATGTCACACATATTTGGCCTGCAACTTTCTGTGCGACAAATTCAGACAGGAAAAATCAGTATAAATCCTTAGAAAATTATCCCCCAGTGTCTCCATCTGCTGGCGGTATTGAATAAGCATTGCTGCACTGATGGGGTATGCATTAGACGAAAAAAAAGAAGAAAAAGAAGAATAATACGCCCAGAAAAGAGGCGAAAAGGAGAAAAACGTAAAAAAACGTGAAAAAAAAGTAAGAGGAAGAGAAGGGAAAAAAAGGTGGAAATGGGTTTAAAAGTGATTTCGGCGGAGAAATATATATATATATATATATATATATATATATATATATATATATGCGCACACACACACATAGATATAAACGTATTCTCCGTTGAGATATTGCAGCCGCTGCTGTGTCCAGGCCCAGGAGCCTTAGCACTGTGCTGTGATGTCACTCAATACCACTGACATCACTAGGTGTAAACAACATCTCTCCTTTGCTGTGTATGTGACTATGGAGCTGTTTGGTGATGTCGTCTATTACGGCCTTCATAGAAGCAACAGGAGATTGTTGCATCCATCTTGAACCCTCAGAACTACAGTGCTATGATGTCACTCACTTCCACAGGCCTTGCAGAGTGTAAACAACAACAACCCAGCTTTGTTGTGTATGTAACCAAAGGGATTTGTGATGTCACCTAGAACCTTCACAGCAGCGACAGCTTTATGAGGAGCATCAGCACTGCTCTGCCTGAGCAGAACCATCACCGCCATAGGTTGTCAAATAACCCGGATTTAACCCACACAGGTAAGTCCAATGGGGTGCAGGCATGTCCTCTATGCTTACAGCTTCCCGTGGGTGTTGGTTTGATACCGTTTGGGGACAGCCAAGGAGGCATCTGCAGGCAACAAAGGTAGGTGTGTGCTTGTGTGTGTGTTTCCTATGCAGATCCTAAGCCCAGTGTCACATGCAAGTAGGAGGAGTAAGAAGGGTTCCTGGCAAATCCGGGTTATGGATTGCATTTAAAAAGGCCCCGTGGGAGTGCAATGGGCCCCTGTCTTGCTGCTTAGCAATAATGGTATGGGTTTAGGTTCTGCTGTGTGTACTGGTGGTTGACTGCCCCCCAGCCCAGAGTGTGCATGGAAAATTGTCTGGCAGCCTCCCTGACAGCAAGCAGTGATAGTGCCCATGAAGGGGACCTTGTTGGGCCCGCCCCTTTCACGGTTATCGCTTCTCGGCCTTTTGGCTAAGATCAAGTGTAGTATCTGTTCTTATCAGTTTAATATCTGATACGTCCCCTATCTGGGGACCATATATTAAATGGATTTTTGAGAACGGGGGCCGATTTCGAAGCTTGCTTCCGTCGCCCTATGCATTGACCCGATATGGCAGTATCTTCGGGTACAGTGCACCACCCCCTTACAGGGTTAAAAAGAAAGATTCCTACTTTCATTGCTACCTGCTTGCTGGCTAGCCAGCTAGCCAGCCCTGTGGGCCTTGCTGCTGCTGCAGCCAATAAACAAAAGGTGGTGCTGCTGCTGCTGCTTCTGCTTCTGCTTCTGCTTGTGTCTGGCCCCTGTTGGAGCGTCCAGGCACAGGACTTCTGCTGCTGCTGACTAAATGGCCTCCTTAATTGGATCATTTGAGTAGCCAGCACACCTGTGCAGGTAGGGCATGACATGATAGGCAGCTGCCTTGATAGCGGGTGGGTGCTGAATGTTCCTAATTGACAAAATAAGATTAATGCTTATGAAGAAATATAAAATCTCATCCCTTCCCCAATATCGCGCCACACCCCTACCCCTTAATTCCCTGGTTGAACGTGATGGACATATGTCTTTTTTCGACCGTACTAACTATGTAACTATGTAACATAACATGGGGGGGGGGGGGTCTCCTGGCTGTTCACACAGGTGTGTCATTGCTGTACATTGACCATGCATTGCTTCTGTGGTATTGCAAAGGCAAAGACAAATGCTTCCAGCCATCCATTGCACTAATGGATTGGTCATCAGCTGGCTGTCTATGTCCCGCATCAATATAGACCAAAGTACAGAGGGTTAGGCTATGCTATTGTGCACCTACCTGATGCATCAGAAGGTGCGAGGCCCTTGCTAAATTCTGTGCACAGACTTTGAGATCTATGCTTTAGACTGTATCTAAACCTGCTCCAACATGGACTGACATTCTGGCCTACTTTCAGCCGATGCGACTTGTCTGTCGCTGAACAGTCGCTTTTTATGTATTCAGCACCTATGTATAATGTTGTAAAAATGCTCTAGAAGCTAAAGTCGCAGAAATGTCACACATATTTGGCCTGCAACTTTCTGTGCGACAAATTCAGACAGGAAAAATCAGTATAAATCCTTAGAAAATTATCCCCCAGTGTCTCCATCTGCTGGCGGTATTGAATAAGCATTGCTGCACTGATGGGGTATGCATTAGACGAAAAAAAAGAAGAAAAAGAAGAATAATACGCCCAGAAAAGAGGCGAAAAGGAGAAAAACGTAAAAAAACGTGAAAAAAAAGTAAGAGGAAGAGAAGGGAAAAAAAGGTGGAAATGGGTTTAAAAGTGATTTCGGCGGAGAAATATATATATATATATATATATATATATATATATATATATATATATATGCGCACACACACACATAGATATAAACGTATTCTCCGTTGAGATATTGCAGCCGCTGCTGTGTCCAGGCCCAGGAGCCTTAGCACTGTGCTGTGATGTCACTCAATACCACTGACATCACTAGGTGTAAACAACATCTCTCCTTTGCTGTGTATGTGACTATGGAGCTGTTTGGTGATGTCGTCTATTACGGCCTTCATAGAAGCAACAGGAGATTGTTGCATCCATCTTGAACCCTCAGAACTACAGTGCTATGATGTCACTCACTTCCACAGGCCTTGCAGAGTGTAAACAACAACAACCCAGCTTTGTTGTGTATGTAACCAAAGGGATTTGTGATGTCACCTAGAACCTTCACAGCAGCGACAGCTTTATGAGGAGCATCAGCACTGCTCTGCCTGAGCAGAACCATCACCGCCATAGGTTGTCAAATAACCCGGATTTAACCCACACAGGTAAGTCCAATGGGGTGCAGGCATGTCCTCTATGCTTACAGCTTCCCGTGGGTGTTGGTTTGATACCGTTTGGGGACAGCCAAGGAGGCATCTGCAGGCAACAAAGGTAGGTGTGTGCTTGTGTGTGTGTTTCCTATGCAGATCCTAAGCCCAGTGTCACATGCAAGTAGGAGGAGTAAGAAGGGTTCCTGGCAAATCCGGGTTATGGATTGCATTTAAAAAGGCCCCGTGGGAGTGCAATGGGCCCCTGTCTTGCTGCTTAGCAATAATGGTATGGGTTTAGGTTCTGCTGTGTGTACTGGTGGTTGACTGCCCCCCAGCCCAGAGTGTGCATGGAAAATTGTCTGGCAGCCTCCCTGACAGCAAGCAGTGATAGTGCCCATGAAGGGGACCTTGTTGGGCCCGCCCCTTTCACGGTTATCGCTTCTCGGCCTTTTGGCTAAGATCAAGTGTAGTATCTGTTCTTATCAGTTTAATATCTGATACGTCCCCTATCTGGGGACCATATATTAAATGGATTTTTGAGAACGGGGGCCGATTTCGAAGCTTGCTTCCGTCGCCCTATGCATTGACCCGATATGGCAGTATCTTCGGGTACAGTGCACCACCCCCTTACAGGGTTAAAAAGAAAGATTCCTACTTTCATTGCTACCTGCTTGCTGGCTAGCCAGCTAGCCAGCCCTGTGGGCCTTGCTGCTGCTGCAGCCAATAAACAAAAGGTGGTGCTGCTGCTGCTTCTGCTGCTTCTGCTTCTGCTTGTGTCTGGCCCCTGTTGGAGCGTCCAGGCACAGGACTTCTGCTGCTGCTGACTAAATGGCCTCCTTAATTGGATCATTTGAGTAGCCAGCACACCTGTGCAGGTAGGGCATGACATGATAGGCAGCTGCCTTGATAGCGGGTGGGTGCTGAATGTTCCTAATTGACAAAATAAGATTAATGCTTATGAAGAAATATAAAATCTCATCCCTTCCCCAATATCGCGCCACACCCCTACCCCTTAATTCCCTGGTTGAACGTGATGGACATATGTCTTTTTTCGACCGTACTAACTATGTAACTATGTAACATAACATGGGGGGGGGGGGGTCTCCTGGCTGTTCACACAGGTGTGTCATTGCTGTACATTGACCATGCATTGCTTCTGTGGTATTGCAAAGGCAAAGACAAATGCTTCCAGCCATCCATTGCACTAATGGATTGGTCATCAGCTGGCTGTCTATGTCCCGCATCAATATAGACCAAAGTACAGAGGGTTAGGCTATGCTATTGTGCACCTACCTGATGCATCAGAAGGTGCGAGGCCCTTGCTAAATTCTGTGCACAGACTTTGAGATCTATGCTTTAGACTGTATCTAAACCTGCTCCAACATGGACTGACATTCTGGCCTACTTTCAGCCGATGCGACTTGTCTGTCGCTGAACAGTCGCTTTTTATGTATTCAGCACCTATGTATAATGTTGTAAAAATGCTCTAGAAGCTAAAGTTGCAGAAATGTCACACATATTTGGCCTGCAACTTTCTGTGCGACAAATTCAGACAGGAAAAATCAGTATAAATCCTTAGAAAATTATCCCCCAGTGTCTCCATCTGCTGGCGGTATTGAATAAGCATTGCTGCACTGATGGGGTATGCATTAGACGAAAAAAAAGAAGAAAAAGAAGAATAATACGCCCAGAAAAGAGGCGAAAAGGAGAAAAACGTAAAAAAACGTGAAAAAAAAGTAAGAGGAAGAGAAGGGAAAAAAAGGTGGAAATGGGTTTAAAAGTGATTTCGGCGGAGAATATATATATATATATATATATATATATATATATATATATATATATGCGCACACACACACATAGATATAAACGTATTCTCCGTTGAGATATTGCAGCCGCTGCTGTGTCCAGGCCCAGGAGCCTTAGCACTGTGCTGTGATGTCACTCAATACCACTGACATCACTAGGTGTAAACAACATCTCTCCTTTGCTGTGTATGTGACTATGGAGCTGTTTGGTGATGTCGTCTATTACGGCCTTCATAGAAGCAACAGGAGATTGTTGCATCCATCTTGAACCCTCAGAACTACAGTGCTATGATGTCACTCACTTCCACAGGCCTTGCAGAGTGTAAACAACAACAACCCAGCTTTGTTGTGTATGTAACCAAAGGGATTTGTGATGTCACCTAGAACCTTCACAGCAGCGACAGCTTTATGAGGAGCATCAGCACTGCTCTGCCTGAGCAGAACCATCACCGCCATAGGTTGTCAAATAACCCGGATTTAACCCACACAGGTAAGTCCAATGGGGTGCAGGCATGTCCTCTATGCTTACAGCTTCCCGTGGGTGTTGGTTTGATACCGTTTGGGGACAGCCAAGGAGGCATCTGCAGGCAACAAAGGTAGGTGTGTGCTTGTGTGTGTGTTTCCTATGCAGATCCTAAGCCCAGTGTCACATGCAAGTAGGAGGAGTAAGAAGGGTTCCTGGCAAATCCGGGTTATGGATTGCATTTAAAAAGGCCCCGTGGGAGTGCAATGGGCCCCTGTCTTGCTGCTTAGCAATAATGGTATGGGTTTAGGTTCTGCTGTGTGTACTGGTGGTTGACTGCCCCCCAGCCCAGAGTGTGCATGGAAAATTGTCTGGCAGCCTCCCTGACAGCAAGCAGTGATAGTGCCCATGAAGGGGACCTTGTTGGGCCCGCCCCTTTCACGGTTATCGCTTCTCGGCCTTTTGGCTAAGATCAAGTGTAGTATCTGTTCTTATCAGTTTAATATCTGATACGTCCCCTGTCTGGGGACCATATATTAAATGGATTTTTGAGAACGGGGGCCGATTTCGAAGCTTGCTTCCGTCGCCCTATGCATTGACCCGATATGGCAGTATCTTCGGGTACAGTGCACCACCCCCTTACAGGGTTAAAAAGAAAGATTCCTACTTTCATTGCTACCTGCTTGCTGGCTAGCCAGCTAGCCAGCCCTGTGGGCCTTGCTGCTGCTGCAGCCAATAAACAAAAGGTGGTGCTGCTGCTGCTTCTGCTGCTTCTGCTTCTGCTTGTGTCTGGCCCCTGTTGGAGCGTCCAGGCACAGGACTTCTGCTGCTGCTGACTAAATGGCCTCCTTAATTGGATCATTTGAGTAGCCAGCACACCTGTGCAGGTAGGGCATGACATGATAGGCAGCTGCCTTGATAGCGGGTGGGTGCTGAATGTTCCTAATTGACAAAATAAGATTAATGCTTATGAAGAAATATAAAATCTCATCCCTTCCCCAATATCGCGCCACACCCCTACCCCTTAATTCCCTGGTTGAACGTGATGGACATATGTCTTTTTTCGACCGTACTAACTATGTAACTATGTAACATAACATGGGGGGGGGGGGGTCTCCTGGCTGTTCACACAGGTGTGTCATTGCTGTACATTGACCATGCATTGCTTCTGTGGTATTGCAAAGGCAAAGACAAATGCTTCCAGCCATCCATTGCACTAATGGATTGGTCATCAGCTGGCTGTCTATGTCCCGCATCAATATAGACCAAAGTACAGAGGGTTAGGCTATGCTATTGTGCACCTACCTGATGCATCAGAAGGTGCGAGGCCCTTGCTAAATTCTGTGCACAGACTTTGAGATCTATGCTTTAGACTGTATCTAAACCTGCTCCAACATGGACTGACATTCTGGCCTACTTTCAGCCGATGCGACTTGTCTGTCGCTGAACAGTCGCTTTTTATGTATTCAGCACCTATGTATAATGTTGTAAAAATGCTCTAGAAGCTAAAGTCGCAGAAATGTCACACATATTTGGCCTGCAACTTTCTGTGCGACAAATTCAGACAGGAAAAATCAGTATAAATCCTTAGAAAATTATCCCCCAGTGTCTCCATCTGCTGGCGGTATTGAATAAGCATTGCTGCACTGATGGGGTATGCATTAGACGAAAAAAAAGAAGAAAAAGAAGAATAATACGCCCAGAAAAGAGGCGAAAAGGAGAAAAACGTAAAAAAACGTGAAAAAAAAGTAAGAGGAAGAGAAGGGAAAAAAAGGTGGAAATGGGTTTAAAAGTGATTTCGGCGGAGAATATATATATATATATATATATATATATATATATATATATATGCGCACACACACACATAGATATAAACGTATTCTCCGTTGAGATATTGCAGCCGCTGCTGTGTCCAGGCCCAGGAGCCTTAGCACTGTGCTGTGATGTCACTCAATACCACTGACATCACTAGGTGTAAACAACATCTCTCCTTTGCTGTGTATGTGACTATGGAGCTGTTTGGTGATGTCGTCTATTACGGCCTTCATAGAAGCAACAGGAGATTGTTGCATCCATCTTGAACCCTCAGAACTACAGTGCTATGATGTCACTCACTTCCACAGGCCTTGCAGAGTGTAAACAACAACAACCCAGCTTTGTTGTGTATGTAACCAAAGGGATTTGTGATGTCACCTAGAACCTTCACAGCAGCGACAGCTTTATGAGGAGCATCAGCACTGCTCTGCCTGAGCAGAACCATCACCGCCATAGGTTGTCAAATAACCCGGATTTAACCCACACAGGTAAGTCCAATGGGGTGCAGGCATGTCCTCTATGCTTACAGCTTCCCGTGGGTGTTGGTTTGATACCGTTTGGGGACAGCCAAGGAGGCATCTGCAGGCAACAAAGGTAGGTGTGTGCTTGTGTGTGTGTTTCCTATGCAGATCCTAAGCCCAGTGTCACATGCAAGTAGGAGGAGTAAGAAGGGTTCCTGGCAAATCCGGGTTATGGATTGCATTTAAAAAGGCCCCGTGGGAGTGCAATGGGCCCCTGTCTTGCTGCTTAGCAATAATGGTATGGGTTTAGGTTCTGCTGTGTGTACTGGTGGTTGACTGCCCCCCAGCCCAGAGTGTGCATGGAAAATTGTCTGGCAGCCTCCCTGACAGCAAGCAGTGATAGTGCCCATGAAGGGGACCTTGTTGGGCCCGCCCCTTTCACGGTTATCGCTTCTCGGCCTTTTGGCTAAGATCAAGTGTAGTATCTGTTCTTATCAGTTTAATATCTGATACGTCCCCTATCTGGGGACCATATATTAAATGGATTTTTGAGAACGGGGGCCGATTTCGAAGCTTGCTTCCGTCGCCCTATGCATTGACCCGATATGGCAGTATCTTCGGGTACAGTGCACCACCCCCTTACAGGGTTAAAAAGAAAGATTCCTACTTTCATTGCTACCTGCTTGCTGGCTAGCCAGCTAGCCAGCCCTGTGGGCCTTGCTGCTGCTGCAGCCAATAAACAAAAGGTGGTGCTGCTGCTGCTTCTGCTGCTTCTGCTGCTTCTGCTTCTGCTTGTGTCTGGCCCCTGTTGGAGCGTCCAGGCACAGGACTTCTGCTGCTGCTGACTAAATGGCCTCCTTAATTGGATCATTTGAGTAGCCAGCACACCTGTGCAGGTAGGGCATGACATGATAGGCAGCTGCCTTGATAGCGGGTGGGTGCTGAATGTTCCTAATTGACAAAATAAGATTAATGCTTATGAAGAAATATAAAATCTCATCCCTTCCCCAATATCGCGCCACACCCCTACCCCTTAATTCCCTGGTTGAACGTGATGGACATATGTCTTTTTTCGACCGTACTAACTATGTAACTATGTAACATAACATGGGGGGGGGGGGGGTCTCCTGGCTGTTCACACAGGTGTGTCATTGCTGTACATTGACCATGCATTGCTTCTGTGGTATTGCAAAGGCAAAGACAAATGCTTCCAGCCATCCATTGCACTAATGGATTGGTCATCAGCTGGCTGTCTATGTCCCGCATCAATATAGACCAAAGTACAGAGGGTTAGGCTATGCTATTGTGCACCTACCTGATGCATCAGAAGGTGCGAGGCCCTTGCTAAATTCTGTGCACAGACTTTGAGATCTATGCTTTAGACTGTATCTAACCCTGCTCCAACATGGACTGACATTCTGGCCTACTTTCAGCCGATGCGACTTGTCTGTCGCTGAACAGTCGCTTTTTATGTATTCAGCACCTATGTATAATGTTGTAAAAATGCTCTAGAAGCTAAAGTCGCAGAAATGTCACACATATTTGGCCTGCAACTTTCTGTGCGACAAATTCAGACAGGAAAAATCAGTATAAATCCTTAGAAAATTATCCCCCAGTGTCTCCATCTGCTGGCGGTATTGAATAAGCATTGCTGCACTGATGGGGTATGCATTAGACGAAAAAAAAGAAGAAAAAGAAGAATAATACGCCCAGAAAAGAGGCGAAAAGGAGAAAAACGTAAAAAAACGTGAAAAAAAAGTAAGAGGAAGAGAAGGGAAAAAAAGGTGGAAATGGGTTTAAAAGTGATTTCGGCGGAGAAATATATATATATATATATATATATATATATATATATATATATATATATATGCGCACACACACACATAGATATAAACGTATTCTCCGTTGAGATATTGCAGCCGCTGCTGTGTCCAGGCCCAGGAGCCTTAGCACTGTGCTGTGATGTCACTCAATACCACTGACATCACTAGGTGTAAACAACATCTCTCCTTTGCTGTGTATGTGACTATGGAGCTGTTTGGTGATGTCGTCTATTACGGCCTTCATAGAAGCAACAGGAGATTGTTGCATCCATCTTGAACCCTCAGAACTACAGTGCTATGATGTCACTCACTTCCACAGGCCTTGCAGAGTGTAAACAACAACAACCCAGCTTTGTTGTGTATGTAACCAAAGGGATTTGTGATGTCACCTAGAACCTTCACAGCAGCGACAGCTTTATGAGGAGCATCAGCACTGCTCTGCCTGAGCAGAACCATCACCGCCATAGGTTGTCAAATAACCCGGATTTAACCCACACAGGTAAGTCCAATGGGGTGCAGGCATGTCCTCTATGCTTACAGCTTCCCGTGGGTGTTGGTTTGATACCGTTTGGGGACAGCCAAGGAGGCATCTGCAGGCAACAAAGGTAGGTGTGTGCTTGTGTGTGTGTTTCCTATGCAGATCCTAAGCCCAGTGTCACATGCAAGTAGGAGGAGTAAGAAGGGTTCCTGGCAAATCCGGGTTATGGATTGCATTTAAAAAGGCCCCGTGGGAGTGCAATGGGCCCCTGTCTTGCTGCTTAGCAATAATGGTATGGGTTTAGGTTCTGCTGTGTGTACTGGTGGTTGACTGCCCCCCAGCCCAGAGTGTGCATGGAAAATTGTCTGGCAGCCTCCCTGACAGCAAGCAGTGATAGTGCCCATGAAGGGGACCTTGTTGGGCCCGCCCCTTTCACGGTTATCGCTTCTCGGCCTTTTGGCTAAGATCAAGTGTAGTATCTGTTCTTATCAGTTTAATATCTGATACGTCCCCTATCTGGGGACCATATATTAAATGGATTTTTGAGAACGGGGGCCGATTTCGAAGCTTGCTTCCGTCGCCCTATGCATTGACCCGATATGGCAGTATCTTCGGGTACAGTGCACCACCCCCTTACAGGGTTAAAAAGAAAGATTCCTACTTTCATTGCTACCTGCTTGCTGGCTAGCCAGCTAGCCAGCCCTGTGGGCCTTGCTGCTGCTGCAGCCAATAAACAAAAGGTGGTGCTGCTGCTGCTTCTGCTGCTTCTGCTTCTGCTTGTGTCTGGCCCCTGTTGGAGCGTCCAGGCACAGGACTTCTGCTGCTGCTGACTAAATGGCCTCCTTAATTGGATCATTTGAGTAGCCAGCACACCTGTGCAGGTAGGGCATGACATGATAGGCAGCTGCCTTGATAGCGGGTGGGTGCTGAATGTTCCTAATTGACAAAATAAGATTAATGCTTATGAAGAAATATAAAATCTCATCCCTTCCCCAATATCGCGCCACACCCCTACCCCTTAATTCCCTGGTTGAACGTGATGGACATATGTCTTTTTTCGACCGTACTAACTATGTAACTATGTAACATAACATGGGGGGGGGGGGGGGTCTCCTGGCTGTTCACACAGGTGTGTCATTGCTGTACATTGACCATGCATTGCTTCTGTGGTATTGCAAAGGCAAAGACAAATGCTTCCAGCCATCCATTGCACTAATGGATTGGTCATCAGCTGGCTGTCTATGTCCCGCATCAATATAGACCAAAGTACAGAGGGTTAGGCTATGCTATTGTGCACCTACCTGATGCATCAGAAGGTGCGAGGCCCTTGCTAAATTCTGTGCACAGACTTTGAGATCTATGCTTTAGACTGTATCTAAACCTGCTCCAACATGGACTGACATTCTGGCCTACTTTCAGCCGATGCGACTTGTCTGTCGCTGAACAGTCGCTTTTTATGTATTCAGCACCTATGTATAATGTTGTAAAAATGCTCTAGAAGCTAAAGTCGCAGAAATGTCACACATATTTGGCCTGCAACTTTCTGTGCGACAAATTCAGACAGGAAAAATCAGTATAAATCCTTAGAAAATTATCCCCCAGTGTCTCCATCTGCTGGCGGTATTGAATAAGCATTGCTGCACTGATGGGGTATGCATTAGACGAAAAAAAAGAAGAAAAAGAAGAATAATACGCCCAGAAAAGAGGCGAAAAGGAGAAAAACGTAAAAAAACGTGAAAAAAAAGTAAGAGGAAGAGAAGGGAAAAAAAGGTGGAAATGGGTTTAAAAGTGATTTCGGCGGAGAAATATATATATATATATATATATATATATATATATATATATATATGCGCACACACACACATAGATATAAACGTATTCTCCGTTGAGATATTGCAGCCGCTGCTGTGTCCAGGCCCAGGAGCCTTAGCACTGTGCTGTGATGTCACTCAATACCACTGACATCACTAGGTGTAAACAACATCTCTCCTTTGCTGTGTATGTGACTATGGAGCTGTTTGGTGATGTCGTCTATTACGGCCTTCATAGAAGCAACAGGAGATTGTTGCATCCATCTTGAACCCTCAGAACTACAGTGCTATGATGTCACTCACTTCCACAGGCCTTGCAGAGTGTAAACAACAACAACCCAGCTTTGTTGTGTATGTAACCAAAGGGATTTGTGATGTCACCTAGAACCTTCACAGCAGCGACAGCTTTATGAGGAGCATCAGCACTGCTCTGCCTGAGCAGAACCATCACCGCCATAGGTTGTCAAATAACCCGGATTTAACCCACACAGGTAAGTCCAATGGGGTGCAGGCATGTCCTCTATGCTTACAGCTTCCCGTGGGTGTTGGTTTGATACCGTTTGGGGACAGCCAAGGAGGCATCTGCAGGCAACAAAGGTAGGTGTGTGCTTGTGTGTGTGTTTCCTATGCAGATCCTAAGCCCAGTGTCACATGCAAGTAGGAGGAGTAAGAAGGGTTCCTGGCAAATCCGGGTTATGGATTGCATTTAAAAAGGCCCCGTGGGAGTGCAATGGGCCCCTGTCTTGCTGCTTAGCAATAATGGTATGGGTTTAGGTTCTGCTGTGTGTACTGGTGGTTGACTGCCCCCCAGCCCAGAGTGTGCATGGAAAATTGTCTGGCAGCCTCCCTGACAGCAAGCAGTGATAGTGCCCATGAAGGGGACCTTGTTGGGCCCGCCCCTTTCACGGTTATCGCTTCTCGGCCTTTTGGCTAAGATCAAGTGTAGTATCTGTTCTTATCAGTTTAATATCTGATACGTCCCCTATCTGGGGACCATATATTAAATGGATTTTTGAGAACGGGGGCCGATTTCGAAGCTTGCTTCCGTCGCCCTATGCATTGACCCGATATGGCAGTATCTTCGGGTACAGTGCACCACCCCCTTACAGGGTTAAAAAGAAAGATTCCTACTTTCATTGCTACCTGCTTGCTGGCTAGCCAGCTAGCCAGCCCTGTGGGCCTTGCTGCTGCTGCAGCCAATAAACAAAAGGTGGTGCTGCTGCTGCTTCTGCTGCTTCTGCTTCTGCTTGTGTCTGGCCCCTGTTGGAGCGTCCAGGCACAGGACTTCTGCTGCTGCTGACTAAATGGCCTCCTTAATTGGATCATTTGAGTAGCCAGCACACCTGTGCAGGTAGGGCATGACATGATAGGCAGCTGCCTTGATAGCGGGTGGGTGCTGAATGTTCCTAATTGACAAAATAAGATTAATGCTTATGAAGAAATATAAAATCTCATCCCTTCCCCAATATCGCGCCACACCCCTACCCCTTAATTCCCTGGTTGAACGTGATGGACATATGTCTTTTTTCGACCGTACTAACTATGTAACTATGTAACATAACATGGGGGGGGGGGGGTCTCCTGGCTGTTCACACAGGTGTGTCATTGCTGTACATTGACCATGCATTGCTTCTGTGGTATTGCAAAGGCAAAGACAAATGCTTCCAGCCATCCATTGCACTAATGGATTGGTCATCAGCTGGCTGTCTATGTCCCGCATCAATATAGACCAAAGTACAGAGGGTTAGGCTATGCTATTGTGCACCTACCTGATGCATCAGAAGGTGCGAGGCCCTTGCTAAATTCTGTGCACAGACTTTGAGATCTATGCTTTAGACTGTATCTAAACCTGCTCCAACATGGACTGACATTCTGGCCTACTTTCAGCCGATGCGACTTGTCTGTCGCTGAACAGTCGCTTTTTATGTATTCAGCACCTATGTATAATGTTGTAAAAATGCTCTAGAAGCTAAAGTCGCAGAAATGTCACACATATTTGGCCTGCAACTTTCTGTGCGACAAATTCAGACAGGAAAAATCAGTATAAATCCTTAGAAAATTATCCCCCAGTGTCTCCATCTGCTGGCGGTATTGAATAAGCATTGCTGCACTGATGGGGTATGCATTAGACGAAAAAAAAGAAGAAAAAGAAGAATAATACGCCCAGAAAAGAGGCGAAAAGGAGAAAAACGTAACAAAACGTGAAAAAAAAGTAAGAGGAAGAGAAGGGAAAAAAAGGTGGAAATGGGTTTAAAAGTGATTTCGGCGGAGAAATATATATATATATATATATATATATATATATATATATATATGCGCACACACACACATAGATATAAACGTATTCTCCGTTGAGATATTGCAGCCGCTGCTGTGTCCAGGCCCAGGAGCCTTAGCACTGTGCTGTGATGTCACTCAATACCACTGACATCACTAGGTGTAAACAACATCTCTCCTTTGCTGTGTATGTGACTATGGAGCTGTTTGGTGATGTCGTCTATTACGGCCTTCATAGAAGCAACAGGAGATTGTTGCATCCATCTTGAACCCTCAGAACTACAGTGCTATGATGTCACTCACTTCCACAGGCCTTGCAGAGTGTAAACAACAACAACCCAGCTTTGTTGTGTATGTAACCAAAGGGATTTGTGATGTCACCTAGAACCTTCACAGCAGCGACAGCTTTATGAGGAGCATCAGCACTGCTCTGCCTGAGCAGAACCATCACCGCCATAGGTTGTCAAATAACCCGGATTTAACCCACACAGGTAAGTCCAATGGGGTGCAGGCATGTCCTCTATGCTTACAGCTTCCCGTGGGTGTTGGTTTGATACCGTTTGGGGACAGCCAAGGAGGCATCTGCAGGCAACAAAGGTAGGTGTGTGCTTGTGTGTGTGTTTCCTATGCAGATCCTAAGCCCAGTGTCACATGCAAGTAGGAGGAGTAAGAAGGGTTCCTGGCAAATCCGGGTTATGGATTGCATTTAAAAAGGCCCCGTGGGAGTGCAATGGGCCCCTGTCTTGCTGCTTAGCAATAATGGTATGGGTTTAGGTTCTGCTGTGTGTACTGGTGGTTGACTGCCCCCCAGCCCAGAGTGTGCATGGAAAATTGTCTGGCAGCCTCCCTGACAGCAAGCAGTGATAGTGCCCATGAAGGGGACCTTGTTGGGCCCGCCCCTTTCACGGTTATCGCTTCTCGGCCTTTTGGCTAAGATCAAGTGTAGTATCTGTTCTTATCAGTTTAATATCTGATACGTCCCCTATCTGGGGACCATATATTAAATGGATTTTTGAGAACGGGGGCCGATTTCGAAGCTTGCTTCCGTCGCCCTATGCATTGACCCGATATGGCAGTATCTTCGGGTACAGTGCACCACCCCCTTACAGGGTTAAAAAGAAAGATTCCTACTTTCATTGCTACCTGCTTGCTGGCTAGCCAGCCCTGTGGGCCTTGCTGCTGCTGCAGCCAATAAACAAAAGGTGGTGCTGCTGCTGCTTCTGCTGCTTCTGCTTCTGCTTGTGTCTGGCCCCTGTTGGAGCGTCCAGGCACAGGACTTCTGCTGCTGCTGACTAAATGGCCTCCTTAATTGGATCATTTGAGTAGCCAGCACACCTGTGCAGGTAGGGCATGACATGATAGGCAGCTGCCTTGATAGCGGGTGGGTGCTGAATGTTCCTAATTGACAAAATAAGATTAATGCTTATGAAGAAATATAAAATCTCATCCCTTCCCCAATATCGCGCCACACCCCTACCCCTTAATTCCCTGGTTGAACGTGATGGACATATGTCTTTTTTCGACCGTACTAACTATGTAACTATGTAACATAACATGGGGGGGGGGGGGTCTCCTGGCTGTTCACACAGGTGTGTCATTGCTGTACATTGACCATGCATTGCTTCTGTGGTATTGCAAAGGCAAAGACAAATGCTTCCAGCCATCCATTGCACTAATGGATTGGTCATCAGCTGGCTGTCTATGTCCCGCATCAATATAGACCAAAGTACAGAGGGTTAGGCTATGCTATTGTGCACCTACCTGATGCATCAGAAGGTGCGAGGCCCTTGCTAAATTCTGTGCACAGACTTTGAGATCTATGCTTTAGACTGTATCTAAACCTGCTCCAACATGGACTGACATTCTGGCCTACTTTCAGCCGATGCGACTTGTCTGTCGCTGAACAGTCGCTTTTTATGTATTCAGCACCTATGTATAATGTTGTAAAAATGCTCTAGAAGCTAAAGTCGCAGAAATGTCACACATATTTGGCCTGCAACTTTCTGTGCGACAAATTCAGACAGGAAAAATCAGTATAAATCCTTAGAAAATTATCCCCCAGTGTCTCCATCTGCTGGCGGTATTGAATAAGCATTGCTGCACTGATGGGGTATGCATTAGACGAAAAAAAAGAAGAAAAAGAAGAATAATACGCCCAGAAAAGAGGCGAAAAGGAGAAAAACGTAAAAAAACGTGAAAAAAAAGTAAGAGGAAGAGAAGGGAAAAAAAGGTGGAAATGGGTTTAAAAGTGATTTCGGCAGAGAAATATATATATATATATATATATATATATATATATATATATATATATATATATATATATGCGCACACACACACATAGATATAAACGTATTCTCCGTTGAGATATTGCAGCCGCTGCTGTGTCCAGGCCCAGGAGCCTTAGCACTGTGCTGTGATGTCACTCAATACCACTGACATCACTAGGTGTAAACAACATCTCTCCTTTGCTGTGTATGTGACTATGGAGCTGTTTGGTGATGTCGTCTATTACGGCCTTCATAGAAGCAACAGGAGATTGTTGCATCCATCTTGAACCCTCAGAACTACAGTGCTATGATGTCACTCACTTCCACAGGCCTTGCAGAGTGTAAACAACAACAACCCAGCTTTGTTGTGTATGTAACCAAAGGGATTTGTGATGTCACCTAGAACCTTCACAGCAGCGACAGCTTTATGAGGAGCATCAGCACTGCTCTGCCTGAGCAGAACCATCACCGCCATAGGTTGTCAAATAACCCGGATTTAACCCACACAGGTAAGTCCAATGGGGTGCAGGCATGTCCTCTATGCTTACAGCTTCCCGTGGGTGTTGGTTTGATACCGTTTGGGGACAGCCAAGGAGGCATCTGCAGGCAACAAAGGTAGGTGTGTGCTTGTGTGTGTGTTTCCTATGCAGATCCTAAGCCCAGTGTCACATGCAAGTAGGAGGAGTAAGAAGGGTTCCTGGCAAATCCGGGTTATGGATTGCATTTAAAAAGGCCCCGTGGGAGTGCAATGGGCCCCTGTCTTGCTGCTTAGCAATAATGGTATGGGTTTAGGTTCTGCTGTGTGTACTGGTGGTTGACTGCCCCCCAGCCCAGAGTGTGCATGGAAAATTGTCTGGCAGCCTCCCTGACAGCAAGCAGTGATAGTGCCCATGAAGGGGACCTTGTTGGGCCCGCCCCTTTCACGGTTATCGCTTCTCGGCCTTTTGGCTAAGATCAAGTGTAGTATCTGTTCTTATCAGTTTAATATCTGATACGTCCCCTATCTGGGGACCATATATTAAATGGATTTTTGAGAACGGGGGCCGATTTCGAAGCTTGCTTCCGTCGCCCTATGCATTGACCCGATATGGCAGTATCTTCGGGTACAGTGCACCACCCCCTTACAGGGTTAAAAAGAAAGATTCCTACTTTCATTGCTACCTGCTTGCTGGCTAGCCAGCTAGCCAGCCCTGTGGGCCTTGCTGCTGCTGCAGCCAATAAACAAAAGGTGGTGCTGCTGCTGCTTCTGCTGCTTCTGCTTCTGCTTGTGTCTGGCCCCTGTTGGAGCGTCCAGGCACAGGACTTCTGCTGCTGCTGACTAAATGGCCTCCTTAATTGGATCATTTGAGTAGCCAGCACACCTGTGCAGGTAGGGCATGACATGATAGGCAGCTGCCTTGATAGCGGGTGGGTGCTGAATGTTCCTAATTGACAAAATAAGATTAATGCTTATGAAGAAATATAAAATCTCATCCCTTCCCCAATATCGCGCCACACCCCTACCCCTTAATTCCCTGGTTGAACGTGATGGACATATGTCTTTTTTCGACCGTACTAACTATGTAACTATGTAACATAACATGGGGGGGGGGGGGGGGTCTCCTGGCTGTTCACACAGGTGTGTCATTGCTGTACATTGACCATGCATTGCTTCTGTGGTATTGCAAAGGCAAAGACAAATGCTTCCAGCCATCCATTGCACTAATGGATTGGTCATCAGCTGGCTGTCTATGTCCCGCATCAATATAGACCAAAGTACAGAGGGTTAGGCTATGCTATTGTGCACCTACCTGATGCATCAGAAGGTGCGAGGCCCTTGCTAAATTCTGTGCACAGACTTTGAGATCTATGCTTTAGACTGTATCTAAACCTGCTCCAACATGGACTGACATTCTGGCCTACTTTCAGCCGATGCGACTTGTCTGTCGCTGAACAGTCGCTTTTTATGTATTCAGCACCTATGTATAATGTTGTAAAAATGCTCTAGAAGCTAAAGTCGCAGAAATGTCACACATATTTGGCCTGCAACTTTCTGTGCGACAAATTCAGACAGGAAAAATCAGTATAAATCCTTAGAAAATTATCCCCCAGTGTCTCCATCTGCTGGCGGTATTGAATAAGCATTGCTGCACTGATGGGGTATGCATTAGACGAAAAAAAAGAAGAAAAAGAAGAATAATACGCCCAGAAAAGAGGCGAAAAGGAGAAAAACGTAAAAAAACGTGAAAAAAAAGTAAGAGGAAGAGAAGGGAAAAAAAGGTGGAAATGGGTTTAAAAGTGATTTCGGCGGAGAATATATATATATATATATATATATATATATATATATATATATATATATATATATATGCGCACACACACACATAGATATAAACGTATTCTCCGTTGAGATATTGCAGCCGCTGCTGTGTCCAGGCCCAGGAGCCTTAGCACTGTGCTGTGATGTCACTCAATACCACTGACATCACTAGGTGTAAACAACATCTCTCCTTTGCTGTGTATGTGACTATGGAGCTGTTTGGTGATGTCGTCTATTACGGCCTTCATAGAAGCAACAGGAGATTGTTGCATCCATCTTGAACCCTCAGAACTACAGTGCTATGATGTCACTCACTTCCACAGGCCTTGCAGAGTGTAAACAACAACAACCCAGCTTTGTTGTGTATGTAACCAAAGGGATTTGTGATGTCACCTAGAACCTTCACAGCAGCGACAGCTTTATGAGGAGCATCAGCACTGCTCTGCCTGAGCAGAACCATCACCGCCATAGGTTGTCAAATAACCCGGATTTAACCCACACAGGTAAGTCCAATGGGGTGCAGGCATGTCCTCTATGCTTACAGCTTCCCGTGGGTGTTGGTTTGATACCGTTTGGGGACAGCCAAGGAGGCATCTGCAGGCAACAAAGGTAGGTGTGTGCTTGTGTGTGTGTTTCCTATGCAGATCCTAAGCCCAGTGTCACATGCAAGTAGGAGGAGTAAGAAGGGTTCCTGGCAAATCCGGGTTATGGATTGCATTTAAAAAGGCCCCGTGGGAGTGCAATGGGCCCCTGTCTTGCTGCTTAGCAATAATGGTATGGGTTTAGGTTCTGCTGTGTGTACTGGTGGTTGACTGCCCCCCAGCCCAGAGTGTGCATGGAAAATTGTCTGGCAGCCTCCCTGACAGCAAGCAGTGATAGTGCCCATGAAGGGGACCTTGTTGGGCCCGCCCCTTTCACGGTTATCGCTTCTCGGCCTTTTGGCTAAGATCAAGTGTAGTATCTGTTCTTATCAGTTTAATATCTGATACGTCCCCTATCTGGGGACCATATATTAAATGGATTTTTGAGAACGGGGGCCGATTTCGAAGCTTGCTTCCGTCGCCCTATGCATTGACCCGATATGGCAGTATCTTCGGGTACAGTGCACCACCCCCTTACAGGGTTAAAAAGAAAGATTCCTACTTTCATTGCTACCTGCTTGCTGGCTAGCCAGCCCTGTGGGCCTTGCTGCTGCTGCAGCCAATAAACAAAAGGTGGTGCTGCTGCTGCTTCTGCTGCTTCTGCTTCTGCTTGTGTCTGGCCCCTGTTGGAGCGTCCAGGCACAGGACTTCTGCTGCTGCTGACTAAATGGCCTCCTTAATTGGATCATTTGAGTAGCCAGCACACCTGTGCAGGTAGGGCATGACATGATAGGCAGCTGCCTTGATAGCGGGTGGGTGCTGAATGTTCCTAATTGACAAAATAAGATTAATGCTTATGAAGAAATATAAAATCTCATCCCTTCCCCAATATCGCGCCACACCCCTACCCCTTAATTCCCTGGTTGAACGTGATGGACATATGTCTTTTTTCGACCGTACTAACTATGTAACTATGTAACATAACATGGGGGGGGGGGGGGTCTCCTGGCTGTTCACACAGGTGTGTCATTGCTGTACATTGACCATGCATTGCTTCTGTGGTATTGCAAAGGCAAAGACAAATGCTTCCAGCCATCCATTGCACTAATGGATTGGTCATCAGCTGGCTGTCTATGTCCCGCATCAATATAGACCAAAGTACAGAGGGTTAGGCTATGCTATTGTGCACCTACCTGATGCATCAGAAGGTGCGAGGCCCTTGCTAAATTCTGTGCACAGACTTTGAGATCTATGCTTTAGACTGTATCTAAACCTGCTCCAACATGGACTGACATTCTGGCCTACTTTCAGCCGATGCGACTTGTCTGTCGCTGAACAGTCGCTTTTTATGTATTCAGCACCTATGTATAATGTTGTAAAAATGCTCTAGAAGCTAAAGTCGCAGAAATGTCACACATATTTGGCCTGCAACTTTCTGTGCGACAAATTCAGACAGGAAAAATCAGTATAAATCCTTAGAAAATTATCCCCCAGTGTCTCCATCTGCTGGCGGTATTGAATAAGCATTGCTGCACTGATGGGGTATGCATTAGACGAAAAAAAAGAAGAAAAAGAAGAATAATACGCCCAGAAAAGAGGCGAAAAGGAGAAAAACGTAAAAAAACGTGAAAAAAAAGTAAGAGGAAGAGAAGGGAAAAAAAGGTGGAAATGGGTTTAAAAGTGATTTCGGCAGAGAAATATATATATATATATATATATATATATATATATATATATATATATATGCGCACACACACACATAGATATAAACGTATTCTCCGTTGAGATATTGCAGCCGCTGCTGTGTCCAGGCCCAGGAGCCTTAGCACTGTGCTGTGATGTCACTCAATACCACTGACATCACTAGGTGTAAACAACATCTCTCCTTTGCTGTGTATGTGACTATGGAGCTGTTTGGTGATGTCGTCTATTACGGCCTTCATAGAAGCAACAGGAGATTGTTGCATCCATCTTGAACCCTCAGAACTACAGTGCTATGATGTCACTCACTTCCACAGGCCTTGCAGAGTGTAAACAACAACAACCCAGCTTTGTTGTGTATGTAACCAAAGGGATTTGTGATGTCACCTAGAACCTTCACAGCAGCGACAGCTTTATGAGGAGCATCAGCACTGCTCTGCCTGAGCAGAACCATCACCGCCATAGGTTGTCAAATAACCCGGATTTAACCCACACAGGTAAGTCCAATGGGGTGCAGGCATGTCCTCTATGCTTACAGCTTCCCGTGGGTGTTGGTTTGATACCGTTTGGGGACAGCCAAGGAGGCATCTGCAGGCAACAAAGGTAGGTGTGTGCTTGTGTGTGTGTTTCCTATGCAGATCCTAAGCCCAGTGTCACATGCAAGTAGGAGGAGTAAGAAGGGTTCCTGGCAAATCCGGGTTATGGATTGCATTTAAAAAGGCCCCGTGGGAGTGCAATGGGCCCCTGTCTTGCTGCTTAGCAATAATGGTATGGGTTTAGGTTCTGCTGTGTGTACTGGTGGTTGACTGCCCCCCAGCCCAGAGTGTGCATGGAAAATTGTCTGGCAGCCTCCCTGACAGCAAGCAGTGATAGTGCCCATGAAGGGGACCTTGTTGGGCCCGCCCCTTTCACGGTTATCGCTTCTCGGCCTTTTGGCTAAGATCAAGTGTAGTATCTGTTCTTATCAGTTTAATATCTGATACGTCCCCTATCTGGGGACCATATATTAAATGGATTTTTGAGAACGGGGGCCGATTTCGAAGCTTGCTTCCGTCGCCCTATGCATTGACCCGATATGGCAGTATCTTCGGGTACAGTGCACCACCCCCTTACAGGGTTAAAAAGAAAGATTCCTACTTTCATTGCTACCTGCTTGCTGGCTAGCCAGCTAGCCAGCCCTGTGGGCCTTGCTGCTGCTGCAGCCAATAAACAAAAGGTGGTGCTGCTGCTGCTTCTGCTGCTTCTGCTTCTGCTTGTGTCTGGCCCCTGTTGGAGCGTCCAGGCACAGGACTTCTGCTGCTGCTGACTAAATGGCCTCCTTAATTGGATCATTTGAGTAGCCAGCACACCTGTGCAGGTAGGGCATGACATGATAGGCAGCTGCCTTGATAGCGGGTGGGTGCTGAATGTTCCTAATTGACAAAATAAGATTAATGCTTATGAAGAAATATAAAATCTCATCCCTTCCCCAATATCGCGCCACACCCCTACCCCTTAATTCCCTGGTTGAACGTGATGGACATATGTCTTTTTTCGACCGTACTAACTATGTAACTATGTAACATAACATGGGGGGGGGGGGGGGGTCTCCTGGCTGTTCACACAGGTGTGTCATTGCTGTACATTGACCATGCATTGCTTCTGTGGTATTGCAAAGGCAAAGACAAATGCTTCCAGCCATCCATTGCACTAATGGATTGGTCATCAGCTGGCTGTCTATGTCCCGCATCAATATAGACCAAAGTACAGAGGGTTAGGCTATGCTATTGTGCACCTACCTGATGCATCAGAAGGTGCGAGGCCCTTGCTAAATTCTGTGCACAGACTTTGAGATCTATGCTTTAGACTGTATCTAAACCTGCTCCAACATGGACTGACATTCTGGCCTACTTTCAGCCGATGCGACTTGTCTGTCGCTGAACAGTCGCTTTTTATGTATTCAGCACCTATGTATAATGTTGTAAAAATGCTCTAGAAGCTAAAGTCGCAGAAATGTCACACATATTTGGCCTGCAACTTTCTGTGCGACAAATTCAGACAGGAAAAATCAGTATAAATCCTTAGAAAATTATCCCCCAGTGTCTCCATCTGCTGGCGGTATTGAATAAGCATTGCTGCACTGATGGGGTATGCATTAGACGAAAAAAAAGAAGAAAAAGAAGAATAATACGCCCAGAAAAGAGGCGAAAAGGAGAAAAACGTAAAAAAACGTGAAAAAAAAGTAAGAGGAAGAGAAGGGAAAAAAAGGTGGAAATGGGTTTAAAAGTGATTTCGGCGGAGAATATATATATATATATATATATATATATATATATATATATATGCGCACACACACACATAGATATAAACGTATTCTCCGTTGAGATATTGCAGCCGCTGCTGTGTCCAGGCCCAGGAGCCTTAGCACTGTGCTGTGATGTCACTCAATACCACTGACATCACTAGGTGTAAACAACATCTCTCCTTTGCTGTGTATGTGACTATGGAGCTGTTTGGTGATGTCGTCTATTACGGCCTTCATAGAAGCAACAGGAGATTGTTGCATCCATCTTGAACCCTCAGAACTACAGTGCTATGATGTCACTCACTTCCACAGGCCTTGCAGAGTGTAAACAACAACAACCCAGCTTTGTTGTGTATGTAACCAAAGGGATTTGTGATGTCACCTAGAACCTTCACAGCAGCGACAGCTTTATGAGGAGCATCAGCACTGCTCTGCCTGAGCAGAACCATCACCGCCATAGGTTGTCAAATAACCCGGATTTAACCCACACAGGTAAGTCCAATGGGGTGCAGGCATGTCCTCTATGCTTACAGCTTCCCGTGGGTGTTGGTTTGATACCGTTTGGGGACAGCCAAGGAGGCATCTGCAGGCAACAAAGGTAGGTGTGTGCTTGTGTGTGTGTTTCCTATGCAGATCCTAAGCCCAGTGTCACATGCAAGTAGGAGGAGTAAGAAGGGTTCCTGGCAAATCCGGGTTATGGATTGCATTTAAAAAGGCCCCGTGGGAGTGCAATGGGCCCCTGTCTTGCTGCTTAGCAATAATGGTATGGGTTTAGGTTCTGCTGTGTGTACTGGTGGTTGACTGCCCCCCAGCCCAGAGTGTGCATGGAAAATTGTCTGGCAGCCTCCCTGACAGCAAGCAGTGATAGTGCCCATGAAGGGGACCTTGTTGGGCCCGCCCCTTTCACGGTTATCGCTTCTCGGCCTTTTGGCTAAGATCAAGTGTAGTATCTGTTCTTATCAGTTTAATATCTGATACGTCCCCTATCTGGGGACCATATATTAAATGGATTTTTGAGAACGGGGGCCGATTTCGAAGCTTGCTTCCGTCGCCCTATGCATTGACCCGATATGGCAGTATCTTCGGGTACAGTGCACCACCCCCTTACAGGGTTAAAAAGAAAGATTCCTACTTTCATTGCTACCTGCTTGCTGGCTAGCCAGCTAGCCAGCCCTGTGGGCCTTGCTGCTGCTGCAGCCAATAAACAAAAGGTGGTGCTGCTGCTGCTTCTGCTGCTTCTGCTTCTGCTTGTGTCTGGCCCCTGTTGGAGCGTCCAGGCACAGGACTTCTGCTGCTGCTGACTAAATGGCCTCCTTAATTGGATCATTTGAGTAGCCAGCACACCTGTGCAGGTAGGGCATGACATGATAGGCAGCTGCCTTGATAGCGGGTGGGTGCTGAATGTTCCTAATTGACAAAATAAGATTAATGCTTATGAAGAAATATAAAATCTCATCCCTTCCCCAATATCGCGCCACACCCCTACCCCTTAATTCCCTGGTTGAACGTGATGGACATATGTCTTTTTTCGACCGTACTAACTATGTAACTATGTAACATAACATGGGGGGGGGGGGGGGGTCTCCTGGCTGTTCACACAGGTGTGTCATTGCTGTACATTGACCATGCATTGCTTCTGTGGTATTGCAAAGGCAAAGACAAATGCTTCCAGCCATCCATTGCACTAATGGATTGGTCATCAGCTGGCTGTCTATGTCCCGCATCAATATAGACCAAAGTACAGAGGGTTAGGCTATGCTATTGTGCACCTACCTGATGCATCAGAAGGTGCGAGGCCCTTGCTAAATTCTGTGCACAGACTTTGAGATCTATGCTTTAGACTGTATCTAAACCTGCTCCAACATGGACTGACATTCTGGCCTACTTTCAGCCGATGCGACTTGTCTGTCGCTGAACAGTCGCTTTTTATGTATTCAGCACCTATGTATAATGTTGTAAAAATGCTCTAGAAGCTAAAGTCGCAGAAATGTCACACATATTTGGCCTGCAACTTTCTGTGCGACAAATTCAGACAGGAAAAATCAGTATAAATCCTTAGAAAATTATCCCCCAGTGTCTCCATCTGCTGGCGGTATTGAATAAGCATTGCTGCACTGATGGGGTATGCATTAGACGAAAAAAAAGAAGAAAAAGAAGAATAATACGCCCAGAAAAGAGGCGAAAAGGAGAAAAACGTAAAAAAACGTGAAAAAAAAGTAAGAGGAAGAGAAGGGAAAAAAAGGTGGAAATGGGTTTAAAAGTGATTTCGGCAGAGAAATATATATATATATATATATATATATATATATATATATATATATATATGCGCACACACACACATAGATATAAACGTATTCTCCGTTGAGATATTGCAGCCGCTGCTGTGTCCAGGCCCAGGAGCCTTAGCACTGTGCTGTGATGTCACTCAATACCACTGACATCACTAGGTGTAAACAACATCTCTCCTTTGCTGTGTATGTGACTATGGAGCTGTTTGGTGATGTCGTCTATTACGGCCTTCATAGAAGCAACAGGAGATTGTTGCATCCATCTTGAACCCTCAGAACTACAGTGCTATGATGTCACTCACTTCCACAGGCCTTGCAGAGTGTAAACAACAACAACCCAGCTTTGTTGTGTATGTAACCAAAGGGATTTGTGATGTCACCTAGAACCTTCACAGCAGCGACAGCTTTATGAGGAGCATCAGCACTGCTCTGCCTGAGCAGAACCATCACCGCCATAGGTTGTCAAATAACCCGGATTTAACCCACACAGGTAAGTCCAATGGGGTGCAGGCATGTCCTCTATGCTTACAGCTTCCCGTGGGTGTTGGTTTGATACCGTTTGGGGACAGCCAAGGAGGCATCTGCAGGCAACAAAGGTAGGTGTGTGCTTGTGTGTGTGTTTCCTATGCAGATCCTAAGCCCAGTGTCACATGCAAGTAGGAGGAGTAAGAAGGGTTCCTGGCAAATCCGGGTTATGGATTGCATTTAAAAAGGCCCCGTGGGAGTGCAATGGGCCCCTGTCTTGCTGCTTAGCAATAATGGTATGGGTTTAGGTTCTGCTGTGTGTACTGGTGGTTGACTGCCCCCCAGCCCAGAGTGTGCATGGAAAATTGTCTGGCAGCCTCCCTGACAGCAAGCAGTGATAGTGCCCATGAAGGGGACCTTGTTGGGCCCGCCCCTTTCACGGTTATCGCTTCTCGGCCTTTTGGCTAAGATCAAGTGTAGTATCTGTTCTTATCAGTTTAATATCTGATACGTCCCCTATCTGGGGACCATATATTAAATGGATTTTTGAGAACGGGGGCCGATTTCGAAGCTTGCTTCCGTCGCCCTATGCATTGACCCGATATGGCAGTATCTTCGGGTACAGTGCACCACCCCCTTACAGGGTTAAAAAGAAAGATTCCTACTTTCATTGCTACCTGCTTGCTGGCTAGCCAGCTAGCCAGCCCTGTGGGCCTTGCTGCTGCTGCAGCCAATAAACAAAAGGTGGTGCTGCTGCTGCTTCTGCTGCTTCTGCTTCTGCTTGTGTCTGGCCCCTGTTGGAGCGTCCAGGCACAGGACTTCTGCTGCTGCTGACTAAATGGCCTCCTTAATTGGATCATTTGAGTAGCCAGCACACCTGTGCAGGTAGGGCATGACATGATAGGCAGCTGCCTTGATAGCGGGTGGGTGCTGAATGTTCCTAATTGACAAAATAAGATTAATGCTTATGAAGAAATATAAAATCTCATCCCTTCCCCAATATCGCGCCACACCCCTACCCCTTAATTCCCTGGTTGAACGTGATGGACATATGTCTTTTTTCGACCGTACTAACTATGTAACTATGTAACATAACATGGGGGGGGGGGGGGGGTCTCCTGGCTGTTCACACAGGTGTGTCATTGCTGTACATTGACCATGCATTGCTTCTGTGGTATTGCAAAGGCAAAGACAAATGCTTCCAGCCATCCATTGCACTAATGGATTGGTCATCAGCTGGCTGTCTATGTCCCGCATCAATATAGACCAAAGTACAGAGGGTTAGGCTATGCTATTGTGCACCTACCTGATGCATCAGAAGGTGCGAGGCCCTTGCTAAATTCTGTGCACAGACTTTGAGATCTATGCTTTAGACTGTATCTAAACCTGCTCCAACATGGACTGACATTCTGGCCTACTTTCAGCCGATGCGACTTGTCTGTCGCTGAACAGTCGCTTTTTATGTATTCAGCACCTATGTATAATGTTGTAAAAATGCTCTAGAAGCTAAAGTCGCAGAAATGTCACACATATTTGGCCTGCAACTTTCTGTGCGACAAATTCAGACAGGAAAAATCAGTATAAATCCTTAGAAAATTATCCCCCAGTGTCTCCATCTGCTGGCGGTATTGAATAAGCATTGCTGCACTGATGGGGTATGCATTAGACGAAAAAAAAGAAGAAAAAGAAGAATAATACGCCCAGAAAAGAGGCGAAAAGGAGAAAAACGTAAAAAAAACGTGAAAAAAAAGTAAGAGGAAGAGAAGGGAAAAAAAGGTGGAAATGGGTTTAAAAGTGATTTCGGCGGAGAAATATATATATATATATATATATATATATATATATATATATATGCGCACACACACACATAGATATAAACGTATTCTCCGTTGAGATATTGCAGCCGCTGCTGTGTCCAGGCCCAGGAGCCTTAGCACTGTGCTGTGATGTCACTCAATACCACTGACATCACTAGGTGTAAACAACATCTCTCCTTTGCTGTGTATGTGACTATGGAGCTGTTTGGTGATGTCGTCTATTACGGCCTTCATAGAAGCAACAGGAGATTGTTGCATCCATCTTGAACCCTCAGAACTACAGTGCTATGATGTCACTCACTTCCACAGGCCTTGCAGAGTGTAAACAACAACAACCCAGCTTTGTTGTGTATGTAACCAAAGGGATTTGTGATGTCACCTAGAACCTTCACAGCAGCGACAGCTTTATGAGGAGCATCAGCACTGCTCTGCCTGAGCAGAACCATCACCGCCATAGGTTGTCAAATAACCCGGATTTAACCCACACAGGTAAGTCCAATGGGGTGCAGGCATGTCCTCTATGCTTACAGCTTCCCGTGGGTGTTGGTTTGATACCGTTTGGGGACAGCCAAGGAGGCATCTGCAGGCAACAAAGGTAGGTGTGTGCTTGTGTGTGTGTTTCCTATGCAGATCCTAAGCCCAGTGTCACATGCAAGTAGGAGGAGTAAGAAGGGTTCCTGGCAAATCCGGGTTATGGATTGCATTTAAAAAGGCCCCGTGGGAGTGCAATGGGCCCCTGTCTTGCTGCTTAGCAATAATGGTATGGGTTTAGGTTCTGCTGTGTGTACTGGTGGTTGACTGCCCCCCAGCCCAGAGTGTGCATGGAAAATTGTCTGGCAGCCTCCCTGACAGCAAGCAGTGATAGTGCCCATGAAGGGGACCTTGTTGGGCCCGCCCCTTTCACGGTTATCGCTTCTCGGCCTTTTGGCTAAGATCAAGTGTAGTATCTGTTCTTATCAGTTTAATATCTGATACGTCCCCTATCTGGGGACCATATATTAAATGGATTTTTGAGAACGGGGGCCGATTTCGAAGCTTGCTTCCGTCGCCCTATGCATTGACCCGATATGGCAGTATCTTCGGGTACAGTGCACCACCCCCTTACAGGGTTAAAAAGAAAGATTCCTACTTTCATTGCTACCTGCTTGCTGGCTAGCCAGCTAGCCAGCCCTGTGGGCCTTGCTGCTGCTGCAGCCAATAAACAAAAGGTGGTGCTGCTGCTGCTTCTGCTGCTTCTGCTTCTGCTTGTGTCTGGCCCCTGTTGGAGCGTCCAGGCACAGGACTTCTGCTGCTGCTGACTAAATGGCCTCCTTAATTGGATCATTTGAGTAGCCAGCACACCTGTGCAGGTAGGGCATGACATGATAGGCAGCTGCCTTGATAGCGGGTGGGTGCTGAATGTTCCTAATTGACAAAATAAGATTAATGCTTATGAAGAAATATAAAATCTCATCCCTTCCCCAATATCGCGCCACACCCCTACCCCTTAATTCCCTGGTTGAACGTGATGGACATATGTCTTTTTTCGACCGTACTAACTATGTAACTATGTAACATAACATGGGGGGGGGGGGGTCTCCTGGCTGTTCACACAGGTGTGTCATTGCTGTACATTGACCATGCATTGCTTCTGTGGTATTGCAAAGGCAAAGACAAATGCTTCCAGCCATCCATTGCACTAATGGATTGGTCATCAGCTGGCTGTCTATGTCCCGCATCAATATAGACCAAAGTACAGAGGGTTAGGCTATGCTATTGTGCACCTACCTGATGCATCAGAAGGTGCGAGGCCCTTGCTAAATTCTGTGCACAGACTTTGAGATCTATGCTTTAGACTGTATCTAAACCTGCTCCAACATGGACTGACATTCTGGCCTACTTTCAGCCGATGCGACTTGTCTGTCGCTGAACAGTCGCTTTTTATGTATTCAGCACCTATGTATAATGTTGTAAAAATGCTCTAGAAGCTAAAGTCGCAGAAATGTCACACATATTTGGCCTGCAACTTTCTGTGCGACAAATTCAGACAGGAAAAATCAGTATAAATCCTTAGAAAATTATCCCCCAGTGTCTCCATCTGCTGGCGGTATTGAATAAGCATTGCTGCACTGATGGGGTATGCATTAGACGAAAAAAAAGAAGAAAAAGAAGAATAATACGCCCAGAAAAGAGGCGAAAAGGAGAAAAACGTAAAAAAACGTGAAAAAAAAGTAAGAGGAAGAGAAGGGAAAAAAAGGTGGAAATGGGTTTAAAAGTGATTTCGGCGGAGAATATATATATATATATATATATATATATATATATATATATATATATATATGCGCACACACACACATAGATATAAACGTATTCTCCGTTGAGATATTGCAGCCGCTGCTGTGTCCAGGCCCAGGAGCCTTAGCACTGTGCTGTGATGTCACTCAATACCACTGACATCACTAGGTGTAAACAACATCTCTCCTTTGCTGTGTATGTGACTATGGAGCTGTTTGGTGATGTCGTCTATTACGGCCTTCATAGAAGCAACAGGAGATTGTTGCATCCATCTTGAACCCTCAGAACTACAGTGCTATGATGTCACTCACTTCCACAGGCCTTGCAGAGTGTAAACAACAACAACCCAGCTTTGTTGTGTATGTAACCAAAGGGATTTGTGATGTCACCTAGAACCTTCACAGCAGCGACAGCTTTATGAGGAGCATCAGCACTGCTCTGCCTGAGCAGAACCATCACCGCCATAGGTTGTCAAATAACCCGGATTTAACCCACACAGGTAAGTCCAATGGGGTGCAGGCATGTCCTCTATGCTTACAGCTTCCCGTGGGTGTTGGTTTGATACCGTTTGGGGACAGCCAAGGAGGCATCTGCAGGCAACAAAGGTAGGTGTGTGCTTGTGTGTGTGTTTCCTATGCAGATCCTAAGCCCAGTGTCACATGCAAGTAGGAGGAGTAAGAAGGGTTCCTGGCAAATCCGGGTTATGGATTGCATTTAAAAAGGCCCCGTGGGAGTGCAATGGGCCCCTGTCTTGCTGCTTAGCAATAATGGTATGGGTTTAGGTTCTGCTGTGTGTACTGGTGGTTGACTGCCCCCCAGCCCAGAGTGTGCATGGAAAATTGTCTGGCAGCCTCCCTGACAGCAAGCAGTGATAGTGCCCATGAAGGGGACCTTGTTGGGCCCGCCCCTTTCACGGTTATCGCTTCTCGGCCTTTTGGCTAAGATCAAGTGTAGTATCTGTTCTTATCAGTTTAATATCTGATACGTCCCCTATCTGGGGACCATATATTAAATGGATTTTTGAGAACGGGGGCCGATTTCGAAGCTTGCTTCCGTCGCCCTATGCATTGACCTGATATGGCAGTATCTTCGGGTACAGTGCACCACCCCCTTACAGGGTTAAAAAGAAAGATTCCTACTTTCATTGCTACCTGCTTGCTGGCTAGCCAGCTAGCCAGCCCTGTGGGCCTTGCTGCTGCTGCAGCCAATAAACAAAAGGTGGTGCTGCTGCTGCTTCTGCTGCTTCTGCTTCTGCTTGTGTCTGGCCCCTGTTGGAGCGTCCAGGCACAGGACTTCTGCTGCTGCTGACTAAATGGCCTCCTTAATTGGATCATTTGAGTAGCCAGCACACCTGTGCAGGTAGGGCATGACATGATAGGCAGCTGCCTTGATAGCGGGTGGGTGCTGAATGTTCCTAATTGACAAAATAAGATTAATGCTTATGAAGAAATATAAAATCTCATCCCTTCCCCAATATCGCGCCACACCCCTACCCCTTAATTCCCTGGTTGAACGTGATGGACATATGTCTTTTTTCGACCGTACTAACTATGTAACTATGTAACATAACATGGGGGGGGGGGGGGTCTCCTGGCTGTTCACACAGGTGTGTCATTGCTGTACATTGACCATGCATTGCTTCTGTGGTATTGCAAAGGCAAAGACAAATGCTTCCAGCCATCCATTGCACTAATGGATTGGTCATCAGCTGGCTGTCTATGTCCCGCATCAATATAGACCAAAGTACAGAGGGTTAGGCTATGCTATTGTGCACCTACCTGATGCATCAGAAGGTGCGAGGCCCTTGCTAAATTCTGTGCACAGACTTTGAGATCTATGCTTTAGACTGTATCTAAACCTGCTCCAACATGGACTGACATTCTGGCCTACTTTCAGCCGATGCGACTTGTCTGTCGCTGAACAGTCGCTTTTTATGTTTTCAGCACCTATGTATAATGTTGTAAAAATGCTCTAGAAGCTAAAGTCGCAGAAATGTCACACATATTTGGCCTGCAACTTTCTGTGCGACAAATTCAGACAGGAAAAATCAGTATAAATCCTTAGAAAATTATCCCCCAGTGTCTCCATCTGCTGGCGGTATTGAATAAGCATTGCTGCACTGATGGGGTATGCATTAGACGAAAAAAAAGAAGAAAAAGAAGAAGAATACGCCCAGAAAAGAGGCGAAAAGGAGAAAAACGTAAAAAAACGTGAAAAAAAAGTAAGAGGAAGAGAAGGGAAAAAAAGGTGGAAATGGGTTTAAAAGTGATTTCGGCGGAGAAATATATATATATATATATATATATATATATATATATATATATATATGCGCACACACACACATAGATATAAACGTATTCTCCGTTGAGATATTGCAGCCGCTGCTGTGTCCAGGCCCAGGAGCCTTAGCACTGTGCTGTGATGTCACTCAATACCACTGACATCACTAGGTGTAAACAACATCTCTCCTTTGCTGTGTATGTGACTATGGAGCTGTTTGGTGATGTCGTCTATTACGGCCTTCATAGAAGCAACAGGAGATTGTTGCATCCATCTTGAACCCTCAGAACTACAGTGCTATGATGTCACTCACTTCCACAGGCCTTGCAGAGTGTAAACAACAACAACCCAGCTTTGTTGTGTATGTAACCAAAGGGATTTGTGATGTCACCTAGAACCTTCACAG